>NC_135499.1:69577726-69687726 GCF_052857255.1 Amblyomma americanum
AGCTCTTCCGCGCTGCAGTTTATTGTATACAAACACATTACTTCTATATACACCAACATTGATTAGTACTCACTGCACTACGCACAAATTTACATGACGACAAAGAAGCGTTCCAACCTGATGCAGGATCCTAACTGAGAACACTTTATAGTTCTCGTGCGCCATCAGCTGGGATCAGCTGCCGCCATAGGCCGGCACCACTATGCCACTTCAAGCAAAGAGGATATGCAACGCCAAGATGCGCTTTGCTACTCGCTTACTGCCTGTACCGAAACCCTACAAGCATGCCCGCGTGGCTTAGTCGGTAGCCTGCACGCCTGGCGACCCCTGTGGTCGAATCCCATGAGTTTGAGAAAGATATATTTAGAGCAATGAAATGAAACTGCATATATCCTCTACGCACGCCAAGAAGCTCACTCCTATACACGTTTCGAAAAGCATCGTGTATAGATGCCGCCGCATTCTCATCTAAGCCTTTCTAAGCCTTCCTTGACGCAGCAGGGTTGGCCTACGCACGGATAGCGATGGCACTTTTGTTCATGAACAGACTTATAACACTATTTTTTTTCAATTCTTGCGTATACTCTGGCGGACTTCGATTACAAACGGCCACAGTTTCATCAAAACAAACATCACGCCAAAGTTGGTGACTAATTGCAGCTAAGCAGACCAACAGAGTGCACGGTATACTACGTCCTTCGTCCCTCCATTCGTCTCCTTGCTATCGAGGTTCCAACATTTAGTCCTAGAAATCTGCACAGGGCTGTCTAGTCCTAAAATTAGTCTTTGCACTGGTCAAACTTAGTTTCATTGGGTTGTTGCTCCGGAAAAGACAAAAATTCGCTTATAGTGGAGGTAGACCAGTGTATCCTACGTTAGCCATGTTTTATATGTGGAATAGTATGGCAGACTCCTGCTATAATCGGCTCTAGGTACGTATCTTCCTGAAAGTTAAATGAATAGACAAAAAATTGGCGGTGGTTTAGCTCCAGTTAAACCTGGAGCGACGTGATAGCTACAGCTGGCCGAGTGGAACTTGGTCAAGTGACCAACCACGTGACGAACCACGTGATCAGCCACGGCGCCGCGCCGCCAGCAGCTGCTCCGCACCACGTGACCAGCCACGCTGCAGGCTCGAGATGCTACCGTAATGTAGCTATCGCTACAAAATTTCGTGTCTTTCGACGCGGCAAAATGTGCATTCACACCTGGGAGTCACAGACGTCGCGCGACTGGCTTAGACAGATTCGTGACCATGTCTCCCCGCTTCCCCAGGGCTGCGGGGCCGCAACTAATAAACTGGAAGCAGTCGAGCGACGTCCGCAGCTGGAAGATATGAATGCGCCTTAAGACTTGAGGCAGGCAGATTCGTGAGAAGGCTAGTAAGTCATCGGTGCCTCCGAAGTGAATTCACAGCGAAGCTTCTGTGACTGCACTGAAAACAGCGATGCAAGGCTGTAAAGATTTAGTTTATTGCTATGCTCAACCCGTCCCTTTAGCCTAAGTGGAACTTCGTTCCGTATAATAATCTTCAACGCATTGGCAAACCGGTGCTCCAGGCGCACGTATGTTGGACACTCTTCCTCATACAACAGTCTGAACTTGTCTGAAATGTTCATTGTATTGCTCAGCGGCAGTGCCATTCACTGCATGGAGCATATATGTGGAACCCGGTTAAGAGTGCATACAGTCGTAAGGGGGCGCAGGGGTCAACATCGCTTGATGCAGTAGCAAACCAAGACGATTCGCCAATATCCCATTACGCGCCACATGAAACGGCGCTGAAGACCAAAGAAAAGGACGAACTGAAAAAGAGACGCTCTTGCGCCGGCTTGGGTTCTGCAGCCTTTATGCCGTGTTTTGCACGCTGCCTAAGCGACTAACGTCAGGCATAATCACGGGAAGATCTCCGGCCCGTGCATTCGTGTGACAGCATCTCACTGTGGCGCACCGCAGGAGCTGGCCCTACTAGAGGACTTCACCATAGCGGAGAACATGTACTTCTTCGGCCAATTGCTGGGGATGCCAGGGTTCTTGATCTACAAAAGGATCACTTTCCTCTGCTCGTTCTTCCAGCTGCTGCCCGCCGACCGGTTCGTCAAAACGCTCAGGTGAGCCATGCGAAGCGCATGCGCAGCACAGCGGCTGACGACGGCAGCGCCAGGGTACTGGCGGCTATACTCCGAAAAAGCATAAGTCTGCAGTAAAGATCCGTCTACATTGAGCAGAGCCTTGCAGAATTCCTCCTCGAAGAAAAAGTGGTGCGTTGCCAAAAACTTTTCTTGTTACCCTAACAACAAGCTAACCACCTGACGAATTTTTAAGGTCAAGAATTTTTATTCCCCGGGCTTGATATAGCCACACGCTAAGGATATAATTTCGTTTACTCTTGTGATTGGTCAATGGAGTAAAGCAGGACACCGCGGACCATGGCACACTGTTACCAACTGCCGTTCTTTGAAGTTGAGAGGCAGGACGGTGTTTGCCTTCGCCACGGGTTTCTCTCGGGACTTTTCTCCCATTAGTCGACGTGTGCCAATGACAGCTGCAATCTGCAGGAGTTGGGTTGTGTCGGGCTAACGTCTAGCACGTGTGGCTTGGACCTAACAACGCTCTTGGCTCAGCGTGGCCTAGCCTGGTGTAGCAAGCTCTCGGGTGCTAGACGATCGTTGGGTCGTCCACCGCAGCGGCGGCCAGCAACGGCGCGTGTCTCTGGCGGTGGCGCTGATGCACTCGCCGCCCTTCATGATTCTGGACGAGCCGACAGTGGGGCTGGACCCGGTGCTGCGCGACGCTATCTGGCGATACTTCGTGGTGCTCTCGCGCGAGCAGTCCACCACCATCGTGGTCACCACGCACTTCATCGAGGAGATCGCCGACGCCGCGCTCGTGAGTCGATCCCCCTCTTCTCTGGCTTTCCAAAGCGTGAAAAAGATTAACAAGTCGGCTATCTGACGTTGCACACTGGCGTCGTCGCGCATAGTGTCGTCACAGGAACCAGGTCAACGTACTCGAAGTCGTAAAACACGAGAACTGCGTCTGTAATTGCTGCATTAAAACTTCGAGCAACGCTATGCGCTACGCTTCGAGCAACTCAACATATCCACAAGAGAAGACAAAGGGACAGAGCGGCACTCAAGTGCGTCGCTCTACAGAAAATACGTACTAGCTGAGGCTATCAATGTACGTCTTTTCAGCAGAATGGAGCAGTCGTAAATGGCGTTCTATCTGGTATGGGTGGGTGTGTGTGCGTGTTCGCACTTTTAATTATATACAATAAACAGCTAGCAACTCGCCCAACAAGATGTTCTCTTTAGCTACTTGATATCATGTGCAACATGAAAAGCCGATATGGAGTTTCCAAACGCATTTTTTGTTTCACTACAGTGCTTTAACCACAATGCCGATTAAAAATTTTTAAAACGTGCTCCCGCCTCCGTTGTTGGTGTCTTTTGATTTCTCAGTATACTCTTGGTGCATAAAGTAAAAATTGAATATCAAAGCGCTTTCTTCAAAAGCACTCGATTTGGCACTTTTTGAGATGGAAACATAAGCCTGTCGGACATCAATTAGTCAGATTAATACCCGATACTTGCTATCATAAATTTCTGCAGCATTTCGTGTTCGTTCCAAATGCGATGTCCGTGTACCATTGACCGCGCTCCTCTCCTGCCCCCAATAACTTACTATTTCATTAAATTCACGTTAATTGCATATCCTGTCTACAGGCTTCCCTCTTGTTCGCAGTTCATATTCCGCACGTAGCGCACTACATGCTCATTACATTATTCAGGCGGCTTGTGATGAATTTGTAAAAGGTTCTTTATTTGCGCATAGCACACTTCTCACTCCTGCGCGAATAGGCACCGCTTCTACTTATTACTGTGGTTTTGGTCCCTACCTCAACATGACGGTGTTAATTTGACAGGAGGTCCTTAGTGAATCTATGTGATGTTAGCTCATTGCACCCTCACATCAACTGGTAAGGTTAACATTTTACTATTTAAGGTGAGGCCGTGTTTCATGAGGCAATTCGGTTTTTTGCTGATGCAAATGACGACGCCATCTATGTTCATCCCGCGTTTGGCTGTCCGTGCTCCAGCCGCCCGACGGCGGAGTCATCTGCCGCGTATACCTTCGGCCTATGCGCCGGCTCTGTGTCGACAGGGACGGAGCGGGCCATATTTCCTGTACTCACGTAACTCGATCGCGCCATTTGAAGGCATTTTGTGAGGCCTTTCGAACAAAGTATAGCCATTTGACAAAACTTTATTGTTTGCGTATACTTTTGGGTGACACGCTTTCGAGAACGCCCTTCTGACACACCTGCTCTGAAAACGCCCTGGCAGAGGAGAGGGGAGAGTGTTGCGCTCGAAACAGAAAGGGAGGGGGGGGGGGGGGTGTCACTGGCGTCCACGACATCTCTTATCGCAGGTAGGCATCATGCGCAACGCCAAGATCTGGTGCGAGCGGCCGCCTTCGGAGCTTATCAGCCTGTATGGACCGGGAACACTGTCAGACGCGTACCTCAAGGTAGGTCTAAGGACACTGCACAGAAAAGGCTACTAAGTTCCGCTTGCACGGGCATGCCGTGTGTACTTACCTTTCGCTGTGTGTGCATGTTTGCTTTAATGTGACAGCATTCAAAGCCTCATCGTAAAAAAAAAGCCGGCGGCGTCCAGCGCTGTCTGTCATAAAATTAGCCGATTGGCTGAGGGAAGTGACGTCATCAGACTGAAGAAATCCCACTGGCTGGCGGGACGCATCTGCGCTGACATTCTCTGTGACATTATCTGTGCTTCTGTCTGTTCTGCGCCTTTGGGGTTTTATGTTTTTGTTTGTTTGTTTGTTTGTTGTTTCTATTTTCCTGCTTTTCTCTTTAAATTAATTTTTTTTGAGCGTTTAGCTCCTTTCCTTTTTTTATTGGCTTTAAGCCCGACCGCGGCGGCTGCGTTTTTATGGAGGAAAAACGCTAAGGCGCCCGTGTGCTGTGCGATGTCAGTGCACGTTAAAGATCCCCAGGTGGTCGAAATTATTCCGGAGCCCTCCACTACGGCACCTCTCTCTTCCTTTCTTCTTTCACTCCCTCCTTTATCCCTTCCCTTGCGGCGCGGTTCAGGTGTCCGCCGACATATGAGACAGATACTGCGCCATTTCCTTTCCCCAAAAACCAATTATAATATATATATATATATATATATATATATATATATATATATATATATATATATATATATATATATATATACATAAGGCATTGCTGGTTCGGTCTCCCTCTCTTTTTCATTTATGTTTTTTTTAATTTTTTCAGAGAGGACCAATAAAAGGGTAAAAGGGACGTGACGTCAAAAAACCTACAGTGACGCTACTAGACCGAAAACGGACGTCATCAGACCAGGTTTGGTTTGTTTTTGCTTACATGAGGTTTTAATGTCCCAAAGCGACTAGGCTATAAGGGACGCCGTAGTGAAGGGCTCTGGTTAATTTCGACCACCTGGGGTTCTTTAACATGCTCTGACATCGCACACTACACAGGCCTTTAGTATTTTACCTCAATAGAAATGCAACCGCTGTGGTCGGGATCGAACCCGTGCCTTTCGGGTCATCAGCCGAGCACCATAACCAGTGAGCCACCGCGGCGGCCACTCAAGATCGTCTGTGTGAAGCCTCCACCTGTCAACCATGGGAGGTTGTGATGTGCACACGGAATCGTCGGGGGATTTTTCAACGCGGGGCGTCGACAGTGGTGCGTTGGAGAGCGGAGCGCTGCGTGTGCGAGCCCAGCGTTGCGTGTGTGCACGTGCAAATGGTGTGTGCGAGGCGACGGCGACAGGGAGCGTGACGAGCACGAGCAGCGGAGAGCTGACACGTCAGAAAACCGAGGTGTAAAGGAAGACAGCGCAGCGGAGGTCGTCTGATTCAAGCGTAGAGGTGGCAGCCGTCGGACGTTGGGTCCGTGCTGCCGTGGGCATCCCTTGGATCACCGACGCAAGCCTCCTGCGTTTCTTGCAAGCGTGGAGGTGGCAGCCGATGGACTCATGTTCCGTGCTGCCGAGATGCTCCCTTGGATAGCCTACATTAAGCTTACTGCGCTTCGGGACGCCGTCGACGAGACCTGGCTACGTTTTTCGTGTTGCTGCCAAGTTCTGGGGCAGTTGACGGGAGTCCACCGGCGTCTCCCTGTGTTCCTCTCCGCTCCTACCACCACCTGGTTCCTTTCCGCCGCTTTCTTCGACGCAACGCCAGCGACGTGTCGCACTACATCCACCCGCGTCCGCCCTGTCTGCAAGGCATCCCCGCTTCGCCTGGGACGTTCAGTACCGAGTGAACTCTTTCCTTTATTATGTAGTGTTGAACGCGTGTTGAGTGTGTTTTTCTTGTTTTTCGTTTCGTACTGGCTATTTTCCTTTAAATTATAAATGCGGCTTCGTTTTGTTTTGTATGATCTGTTTGTTGCATTGCTCGAACCTGCACGCGATAGCGTTCCCCTGCGGCAGTCCGAGACGCGCTACCGATTCGCAACGGAGGTCCCAGGTGGTGTTGGCTACTATCACGGGATAAGTCTTCAGAGTAGCGCGTTCCTTTTGCCCGTGAGCCGCCGCGGTGGCTCAGTAGTTATGGCGCTCGGCGGCTGACCCGAAAGACGGGGGTTCGATCCCGGACGCGGCGGGCGAAATTCGATGGAGGATGCCTCCTTCGTGGCTCCTCGAGGTTCCTGCGGCTACGCCCTGTACCATCCACACCTCCCTGCTCCTGAAACCCACACCAGCGGGCCGTATCTACAACCTCCAGACGCATTGTCCCTCGAGGTCCTCGCCATTGCGCATGCCCTCCAGTCATTTGCCCTCCTTCCCTCTCTCCAAGAGTACACAGTCTATTCAGACTCACAAGCCGCTATACACCACATACAGAAACGCACCCTGACCCCTTCTCTCCAACAGGAGGTCGAGCGAGCGGTCTCCGCACTGCAGCCTTCCATCGTTTTCCTCCGCTGGGTCCCTGGGCATTCAGGGATTGACGGCAATGAGCTGGCCCATCAGCTCGCCCGCGACACACTTTTCCGGGCACCGTTGATCCCCTGGCCCAAGCCCTCGGAGGACGGTGGGAGGCTCACCCTTCGCCGCACCATAAAAGAGGTCTACCTTGAGCTCCGCCTCGACAAACGCCTTTACCCTCCTCCTCATCCATCACTCACGGTGCCGGAGTCTCGCCTTCTTCGGCACATTCAGATGAATGCAGTTATCACCCCGTCCCGCCTCTTCCTCTATCGCTATCGATCGGACCCTTCCTGTCCCAACTGCCCCTGCATCTATGCGGACCTGGCCCATTGCCTCTTCTATTGCCCGGCTGCTCAGCAGTCGGGTTCCTTCCCCCCACCCTTTCTATCCATCACCACCTGGCTCGACTGGCTTGGCGCTGAAGGGGAAGAAGAACAGCGGCTTCTGGTCGCCCAGGTGGTCGACATGCTCGGCCTATAAATTATGGTCGAATAAAAGTCTTTACTACTACTACTACTACTAATTCTAGAGGCCCGTGTAGTGTGCGATGTCAGTGCACGTTAAAGAACCCCAAGTGGCCGAAATTTCCGGAGCCATTCACTCCGGCGTCCCCATAGCCTGGGCCGCTTTGGGAAGGTAAACCTCCACAAACCAAACCAAACTTTTCGCCCGTGCCGCCGGGCTTGAAAAAAAAATGGCTGCCGTGGCCCATTGTTGCTAAAACAGCAAGCACCAACATTTGCAGTGAATTTCCCACAGAGCGGCGGCCTTCCAGAGCCTCCGCGCTTTCCTCTAGGACGCGTATACATGCATCACGTGCAGCTTCGAGGAGTTACGGGAATTATTATTGCGTAAGCATTACTTGGCTTATGAGCAGTGTTGAGAGGAAGTGTTAGCAGAAAGTGTGGACGCTTACCCCAGCTTACCCGAGTCACTCGTATACTCGGGTAAGTTCGGAGCAGCGTCGCGCCAGCTGCGCGAGAAGTTGCTCGCGAAGAGCAACATGGATCGCACAAGTCTCATCAGTCACTTCCACTGAGGTCATCATCACCTTATATGGCTTTAGCACTGGCAACACTGAATGTAACTACGTGGTCTACTGTTTTCTTGTTTGTTATCTGCCGCAGGTTTCTTTTTCCGCGTCTGTCAACGTCGCTTTATCATTGAAAGGAAAACTCCGGCGAATTTTTTTTACCATACACGGCTATGGTTCATTTATGTTGCCAGCGGATTTCTCAGCAAAGTGCGCGACTTCATTTTGTTATAATACTGAAGCAGTACTTTTAAATGAGCAGGATCTTTGAATCGAAACTCGTGCGCGCGGATCGTAAGTGAACAAGGGAGGGAAAACTGCAGAGTGCTTGCCAGCGTTTCGAGAAGTGGAATTGTCTTCCTCTGGGCCCACTTGTCGACAAGCACACTTGTCGTGTTTGTTGGCAAGCGCCCTGATATTTTCTCTCCCTTGTCCACTTTGTGATTATCATTAACCATCTAGCCAACCTGTCTCTACCATGGACATCGTCAAGCTTTGGCTTTTTCATTCTGAGACCTTTGAGCCCCCTTTTTTCAATAGTTTCTTTTTTCGTTTCTATAATAATGGTTTAATTACAATGATCTCATTAACTGGTCATCGCCTATCACACACCGATCAATCTCCAATCACCAGAACCACTAATTGCCGTGATACAATTTCTTTACGCAGCCCCGATTATTTCTGACACGCGCTGCGGTGTACTACTATTACGCAGACGGCTTTTCGACCGAACGAGCTGTATACGCTGTAGCGTAAAAGCAAACGATTCACCATTTTCATTTCGCACCGTAAAATTTTTGACACCTATCTTATGATGCACAAAAGTTGTTGGTGACACCCTGCCTTTTTTCGTCTAAACTCATGCAACGGAGAGAGAGAGAAACCTTATTGTGCAGAGGAATTCGGGCCTCCCAGGCCCCACTGGTCCCCGCACGACCCCACCACACTCAAACGTTCATGCCTAAAAGGTCCATGACGCTGGCAGCGCGGCTGGCGACGATCTTATGTCGACCAAAAATAAAATATTTCTTGCTTTTTTTCCCGCTTCCTCCCTCGCCATGGCACGACAGTCAGAAGACGAGCCCGTCGTGCCACCGCTTTCTGCGACTACAAACGTTGTTGCGGCTTTTGGCAAGCATACCGCTGGCGTATTAGCGTAGGCGTATACCGGCTTATCGGATGCCTCCTGCGCTGGCGCAGTGGCATGGGTGCGGCCTGGCGGGGCCGCTGCGCGTGCCCAGAAGAGTGTCCGATGGACCGGTATATGTCTACGCTAATACGCCAGCGGTTACATCTACGGCTAATACTTCACAGCAGCTGCCAGTGCAGCATCGTCCTTGTCGGGGTGTTGATTCGTTGCCTTCGGTCTTCCCTGATGCAGTTTTTTATCAATTATTATTAAACGTCACTGGTATGCCGACCTGGCGATACAGCCTATTCATGCCTGCCGTCACGGGATCCGCAGGACCGGCCCCGGACGTCCCCGTGAGCAGTGGGCATGGGTATATAGAAAAGTTGTTTGTAAATGTTCAGCCCGATTTTGAGGCCTCGTACGCCGCACAAACGCCCAATGGCCTTTCACCTATTTAATAGACGAATTTTACGGCCACTTCCAAAACAGTTTAAGGGGCCCTTTAAATAGACCCGCCGCGATGGCTCAGTGGTTAAGGCGCTCGGCTACTGAGCCGGAGCACCCGGGTTCGATCCCGGCCGCGTTTCGATTGAGGCGAAACGCTAAAGGCGCGCGTGTGCTGTGCGATGTCAGTGCGCATTAAATCCCCAGGCGTTCGAAATTATTCCGAAGATCTCCACTATGGCACCTCTTTCTTCCTTTCTTCTTTCACTCCCCATTTATCCATTCATTTACGGTGCGGTTCAGGTATCCGCCGAGATGTGAGGAACTTACTGCGCCATTTCGTTTCTTCAAAAAACAAAACAAAAATAAATAGCAACATTGACCCTTCCCCTGGCCACCCTTTTTACACTGAAGCTCTAAAATGCATTGTGCATCTGGCTGGGACTTCCGGCCAGATAGCAATGAACCGCGCGCCAATAACAACGCCAACCAGTCGCGTGAGTCCAGTGTACATGCATGGCATCCGTCAGCGTAAGCCGGTTATCGCCGCCTCGCGCTGCCTGCAGCGCGCACTACGTACCCTGCCAGCGTCGTGACAAGTTGAGGAATCCGCCTTGGGAAATCACTGCGATATATGAGCAGCCGAACATGCGCGAAAATGTTTAGCATGTGCTGATACGTACCGAGTGCGGTTATACTCGATCGCGCTCGAACGAGCTCCTTCTTAACGCGAAAGTATGTCCAGCAGCAGTAGTCCGAAAACCCCCACCGACGTCATCATGGTCTCGCATGACGTCTGGAGTAGATCGTAAGACAATGATGGGTGATCATAGGCAAGGCGTTCTTCGTCTCGTGTGGTCACTGATTTCGTCTCGTGTGTTCACTGTCGCCTAATGATTTCAAGCATCAGGCGACACAGAAGTAGTTATTGACAGTGATGGCTAGTGATTCTGGTGGTTTTGGAGTGATAAAGGACGTTACTAAATAATGATGAGGGTCAATAATGACGCCGACAATAATAAAGGCCTTCACGTAAAGGCTTTAGGGTGAAGTTCTTGCGAGATTTTAGGTCGAAGGCCTTTACGCCAAAGGCGTTTATGTCAAAGGGTAATTTCGCATTCACAGCGTATAAGGACCTTAAGTGCCCACAGTAACTTCTTTCAGTTTGAAACATTAACGAGTTGCAACTAAAAAGCTATGATATCTGTCTATCATCCCCATGTGCCGTAACATCTGGTGTTCCCTAAGGTTCTGTCCTGGGTCCTTTACTCTTTTTGGTATATATCAGTGAACTTCCGATTGGCATTAACTCTTCTCTTGAGCTTGTTGCTGACGACTGTGTTCTTTTTCGTGCGATACACAACGTTTACGACAGTTCCCTCCTTCAGTCCGATCTTGATAACGTCTTAATTTGGTGTCAGAGATGGTCTATGGTTCTCAATCCATCAAAGTGCAAAATTATGTCCATCTCCCGCCAATCTAACCCTTCTAAAACGTTCGATTACAAGATTAGTGGAGTTTCATTATAGAACGTTTCATCTTATAAGTACCTCGGTGTTCACATCACTAACAACTTATCCTGGCGCGTGCACATAGAATATGTTATTAAGAATGCAAACCGTGCCCTTGGTTACCATACGCAGAAATTTCTCTCAGGCTCCATCCCATTTGAAGTTACTTTTATATGAAACACTATTACGGCCAAAGCTAGAATACGCATCATCAGTATGGGACCCCGCACAACTCACCTTAATCGATGCTATAGAAGCCGTTCAGAATCGGTCAGCTCGCTTCATCCTTTCCATTTATTCTCGCACGGCTAGTGTTTCCTTAATGAAATCTAAACTTGGTCTGACTAATCTCGCAGTTCGTAGAAATATTTCACGCCTGTCTTTTCCACAGCATTTTCTTTCATAAGGAGACACTAAAACAGGAATTTGTTTCTGCTATACCATCATGCGTATCATCACGTGTTGATCATCCGCATAAAGTTGCAATCCCAACCTGTGAAACGAATGAGCTTTTTAATTCTTTCTTACCGAAGACTAGCACTGAAAGGAACCACCTTCCACCCCATAGCGCATGCATTGAAGACGCATAATCTTTCAAGCCACTTATCACCAAGTCTGTCATCGAACAAGCATCTGCATCATGATTTTTTGCTTTTTTTTTTGCCTTTTGCCTGTACTTTTTATATGTATTTTTTTCTTTTTTCATCCACCCCCTCTATGACGCTCTGAGAGCCCTGAGGGCATTGTAATAAATAAATAAATAAATAAATAAATAAATAAATAAATAAATAAATATGCAGCCTGCTTCTCGAGCCCAGTGAATACGTAAGCAGTCTGAGTCCGCAGCGAGTTTGCATGCCAACTCAGTGTCGGTATTGAGAGACTTCCTAATCCCAATTTGGAGCAATGGGAGGTGGTGGTGGTGAAAAGCATTTATTCGAGATAGGTATATACAGAGAGGTGTTGGCGAGGACCCCGACCAGCAACGATGACTGGTTCGCAGGGCACACGCTGCGGGCTGATGGGCTGCCGGAAAAGGCGGACCACCCAAGACTCCCGTCAACTGCCATTCATTCAATGAAGTTTTCAATCAATGATAAGCACACAAACCAGAATTTTGATCCGATTGGTCCACAAGCATGCGGACGTTGAGTTGGTGGGACATACTACAGAAACGCTGTGATACCGGAAAGCATGATGAAGACGCGAAGGCATGTGAGCAAAACGCGGCAAAAAATCTAAGAACAACAATGTTTTGATTAATAAAAACAGAAAAAAAAGCAGTAGCGATGGTCAGAATCGCTGTGCAGCCGTCGCTAAATACGACATAACGTGCAGGAAGCAAAAGAGTTGGGCCTTCGCTCAATTTTTTGCTCAATTATATAGTTCCCGGGTTCGAACCCGACCACGGCGGCTGCGTTTTTATGGAGGAAAAACGCTAAGGCGCCCGTGTGCTGTGCGATGTCAGTGCACGTTAAAGATCCCCAGGTGGTCGAAATTATTCCGGAGCCCTCCACTACGGCACCTCTTCTTCCTTTCTTCTTTCACTCCCTCCTTTGTCCCTTCCCTTACGGGGCGGTTCAGGTGTCCAATGATATATGAGACAGATACTGCGCCATTTGCTTTCCCCCAAAACCAATTATTATTATTATTATCATTCATAAGAACAACAGACGCTGGTAGGCGGTCTACTTCATCCTCGTTTTAGGAAGGAATTAATGTGCGTTGGATACGGTGTGGCGCCGGGTCCTGTACCTTGCGTACATGATTTACGCGTGCTTTTAAAAATATACTTTAAAAAGAAACACACAAGCGTGTGACTTTCCTTCATCTCGGGAAGGCTATTGACAAGAGCGCGTTCTAATCCTGAGTGAAACAAACCCGGTCTTTGGCGCCCCTTTGCTAGTGCGACTAAATGGCGCGCCTCCTCGACCGTTCGCAGGTGTGCCAGCGGCTGGACTTCCCTGGTGGCGACAGGCAGCCGATGCTGGCCGCCCCCAAGCAGACCAAGCCCGTGCCTCTGCCGGCCTCCATGATGACCTGGACCAACTGGGCTTCCGTGCGCTCCGTCACGCGGGTCCGGGCGCTGGTCGCCAAGAACCTGCTCAAGATCATGCGTCGCGTCGTGTGCGTACGCTCCCTCACGGCCTTCCTTTGGTTTCCCTACGCTGCGCCCAGTTTGAAAGCCTTGCTTCAGTTCCGCTCTGTGTGTATCTGCTTTCTTATTCCAGCCGCAGTTGGCGCCCTTTCCTCCTCATCTTCTCTCAGGGCCGCTTACGAATACCACTTTCTTAGTTACTTTCTCGCAACGACTTAAGCTCGGATACTCAGCGATCGTTGTGCCCCCGCTCGGCACACGCTGTAGGTACAGTGTAGGCCCGGGTACGCAAGCTCATATCGCTATGCGGGCCCCATTGAACAAATTTCGTATCCCGCGGGTCAGAAGCCGTGAAATAACAAAGAGGGGGAGGGCGTCCAGCACGGTGGCGTTATTTGGGGAGAGGGGTGTGTATGTGTGAACAGCGTCAATCTTGCAGTGTGTGTTATAAAAGAAACTGAAGTGGCCTTGTCAAAGAGAGGTTTTATTTTTTAATTGAAGGAAATACCACTCAGTTCAAAGCATCCTGCTGGCTTGGGTTTTGACAACGCTTAGCAGCAACAAATATGTAATATCCGTTGTTAGGTCTTGTGCGGCGACGATTCGCATGGTACGTGGCTCTGAGATTGTCGTCTATTATACATGAATGCATAGCAGATTTCTTCGCTTTCATTAAAGAGAAAAGCTGCTTGCACAAGTCTGTGCTTCCGAACATAGCAATGATCTTTGTCGCTTGGTCACCGCAGGATTGGAAAAATTTTGTAATCTAAAAAGTGTAAAACTTCTGTCGTTAATGTGGTGCTTAGAGATAAGCTCCAATTGCAAATCGGGCGCAACATCATTGACTCGCACAGCGAAAGGTACAGGGAAAATTTGGAACTGTTTGGAGAGGCTGCCGATGTCTTGAAACCGAATATTGAATTCTCCCTGGAGATTGTGAAAACATCGCAAGATTCTTGGGCAACGTGTCCTAGTGACTTGAGAATTGGAAAGTGGTCCAGCCTGTTCACTTTAATCTGGCGTTGCCAGATTTGTAATTTGGCCTGAAATGCACGAACGCTCAAAGGCAAGATAAGCAAGCGCAGCAGGGGGTGGCAGAAAATTAGGAAGTTAGCGGGGATAGGGTGGCCGCTGTTGGAACAGGACTGGGTTAATCGTAAAGATATGAGAGAGGCCTTTGTCCTTGCAGTGGGCGTAGTCAGGCTGGTGATGATGATGACGAAAGCAGCATTAGTCCATAGGTGTCGCGAATTTGTAACGCCTCCCCAACTGCAGAAGGGGGATGCTACCGCGTGCAGGTTTCAGCAAGGCAACCAAGACATCAACAAAATAAAACGAAACCGTGTTTATACTTTAAAGAAAAATAGCCAGTAAGAAACGAAAACACAAAGGAAAAGAAGGCACACTCAGCACGGATACAACACTACAGAATAAAGGAAAGAGTTCACTAGGTACTCAGCTTCCCGGGTGAAGCGGGGATGCCTTGCAGACAGGGCGGACTCGGGTGGATGTAGTGCGACGCGTCGCTGGCGATGAGTCGAAGGAAGCGGCGGAAGGGAACCAGGTGGATGTTGGAGCGGAGAGGAAACCAGGAAGACGCCGGTGGTCTCCCTTCAAAAGCCCCAAGAACTTGGCAGCAGCAGGAAAAACGTAGCCAGGTCCCGTCGACGGCGTCCCGAAACGCAGTAGGCTTAACGCAGGCTATCCAAGGACCTAGGCTTGCGACGGCGATCCCAGGGAGGTCCACGGCAGCACGGACCCAGCGTCCTACGGCTGCCACCTCTACGCTTGAATGACCAGATCTCGGCTGCGCTGTCTCCCTTCACAACTCGGTTTCCTCACACGACAGCTCTCCTCTCCTCGTGCTCGCCACGCTCTTCGTCGCCGTGGCTTTGCTAACACCATTCGCACGTGCACACGCGCAACGCCGGGCTGGCACGTGTCGCGCTCCACTGTCGAAGCACCGCACTCAAAAATCTCCCAACGATCTAGTGTGCACCTCACAATAGGACTCCACCGTCCTCGAAAATAAACACATTTTTGATAAGACTTCCGTGTTCGCCGGAGTTCGCGACCGTAGTGCGCTCGCGTTGCGGCGAGGCAGGAAGTGGTCGCCCTCCGTGCTGCACTCGTCCTCGCCAGACCAACGCGTGAGCAAAGCACCCGAATAGTCGACACAGCGATCGTGCAGCCATGCTCTAGCGTTGTGCAACGCCTGGGTCGGGTTTTTCACAACGACGTGGCAGCGGGCGCTGAATGCCTCGCATTACGGGCGAGTTTGCCGTCGCATTGAAGGCGATGTCTCCCGCCCATTGGCGTGGCTAGGTGGACTGGCACCTGAGACTTGTAACTTTTCTGTTAAACCCTTCTCCCTCCAAGGGGCGTAGCCAGTAAGTGCTTTAGGGTGTGGCTGTTGTCTTACAAAAAGTCCAGAAAGGAGATGTATATCTCGATAATTTGAAGGAGACGGGTGTTAGAGCACCAGCACAGCCGCCTTGTCTACGCGCATGCCTCTCTGGCAACCCTGTTTTTGGTCTCAGAATCTAGGAGCTATTAAGGGTGTTTCTCCATCAGATTTTCAAAGAAAGGTTGCTGCAAAGTGAATTTTCATATCTGCCATCAGATTACACGGCTTGGCAGCCAGTACAAACGTACCAACGTGCAAATGATGGCTTACAATTAGCAAGAATATTTTTGTAAGCTTGAATGAGTGATTTTAGTGGTAATATTTCATTTCCAAAATTGAAGCCACACAGTTATGTTGCAACCCGACACTATGGACAGCCCGTAACCGACGCGAAAATAAATAGCGCACCAGCGGCGCTCACCTCTGCGCCCCATCAAAAAACGTCACCTGCTTGGCTGCTCCGAGGGCGGCAATGCTATGGCAATCAACAGTTCTCACCATTGCGGGTATACGGTAGGCGCAGCTGCCAAATGACTGGGTCAAGGATTGGACTGCATGGGACTGGGGCAAGAGACATGGGAGAGTGCTTTGCCCTGCAGTGGGCGTAGTAAGGTTGCTGCTGCTGCTGCTGCTGATGATGATGATGATGATAATGATGATGATGATGATGATGATGATGATGATGATGGTGATTTACAAATGTGAATATCTGAGCCGCGGCACACATGAGAACGGAGCAGAGCACGCGTGACGTAGATTGAATCGAAAAAAAAAGCGAAGGCCGCGATGAAGTCAGTGCCACTGAGCGCTCGCGCTATCATTGGTCTGCACTCGCAAAGCAGAGGTTGCTGAGATCGACGTCACTGGTCTGCTGTTTCACATTCGTTTTGGTCCTGGGTCGCCCGCAGTGCACAACTTCTGCAGGCTTTAGAACCAAAGGTAAATAAAATGCACTCCCAGGGCATGTGGCAGGTTCTTCCAGAAGCTATCTTGTCTCCATACTGTGCGAACTGTAAACGCACTGCTCTTGTTGCCCATAAGACTTCTTTGCAATTTTTATGTTCTTGTTAATTTCTTTTCGAGAAGTACTTGGAATTGTTCACTTTAATGTTATATGTTGCATTCTGAAACCCGCTCTATTGCTGTAATGTGTCGCCGCTGCGGGATGCAGCGTCGATAAAGATATAATTTATTTCAGAGAAGTTTTTTGCTGGGTTAGTAGATGTAACTTTCTGGCTGGAATTCCGTAATTTCACTGTATGTTCTTTAATTGATAATTTTAAAATTAACATATACTTCATAATTAATAATAATCAGCCAACTTTTGCATTATAACGAGTTTCCAGTGGTCACACTCTCATAGCAGATCGCAAAATATCCGTACAGAATTTGCCTCTTATAAAATTCCGCGCAGCTGAAACAAGGCGATCTCAATTTCTTGGCGGAGGTTTCCTGGCGGAGCAGCAGACGCGCAAAAGTTCCTTTTTTCTTGCGGTACCTCTCTGTAGGGGGGACAGGGTTGTGCATCGACTGGAGTTTCGTAATAGTTGTATACGGAAAAAATTGAATTTTCCGCTACGTCATATATTAGAAGTTAGCGACAGTTCTGGACGCCACACCGCTGTATATTTCCGCGAGGGCTGACAATGACACGTCCGTCGTGCTTGTAGTACCCAACCAGCCATACGAACTGCAAAAGAGAACCTGCGATAGTGTCCCACTTACCACCAAGCGCATCTCAGCGGCCGTTGCACCGCGCATACTCACAAGCTGTTTGCAACGCCTTTAAAGGCAGCGGCGGTGTCAGCCAATCAGAACGGGTTGCGCTGCAAAACGCCTTCCTACGCGTCCCTCATTCCGCGAATGGTGGCTCCATCACTGGGAAAAAAAGAGTACCAATGTCCAGCTGCTGCTCGGCGGAGGCTGTGTTCACGAATGGCGGCGCCCAACTCCGCAGCACTCCTCCGCATGTCTGAGCTCGTGCACACTCTTTGAAGCGAAAGCTTCGCTACCCTAGGTAAAGCCGATTTCGCCGTGCGTTGCCGGTTGACCTTCAAGTGAGCCAGAGGTCAAGTGTGGCTACAGGCCTTACCATATGGGGTCGACTATATGGTGTTCCACCACTTGACCTTCGAGCTTTCGATTCGCCGGTAGAGAGCGGTGGAATAGTGCCGGGACAATCGCGTGATGTCGCGCGATGGAAACTGCCGTTGTGACGTCAATCTGGAGGCCGCAGCGTTCGTTGGGTGACCAACTTCTCGCGATTAACCATTAATTTCACTGCCACCTGCAAGGGTGGCAGGGTGGGCGTGCTGCCTATCCAGTGTGCGGAACGCGCTGAACTTTACAGACGCCAAACCGTGTCTACTTGCCCGATACACCACAACTTTCGCTCTCTAACCAGGTTCAGCAGTAGTTAAACCACAGCTAATTTTTCTGGTATTTTTTTTAACTAGCGAGTGAAAAACTCGCCGCTCTTTCAAACAGCCACACAGAAATATTTTTAAATTACTGCAATAAATGTTTAAAAAACGGTCACATCTGTGCTCAGATATTTCAGGGACTATTTGTTGCATTTCCTGACCCTGATTGGACGAGAGATTCTTACCGTTCACAGTGCTGCGAACTTCTTGTGAGGTGGTGTATAGTAGGACGGCAGTATGTGCAGGAAGCGCGGAAGGGTGGCTGAATGATTAGCGAAACATAAGGCACGCTGCTGTGTATACACGTGCTACGCGACGATAAAAATTTTGCTCTGGGGCCGTGTTCTACAAGCTGTGGATTTTCCGTTGTCCATTTGGCGTCCATTCGGTCCTCGTTCAGTGGTCACTCAGATACGATAGCCGCGGCTTTCAAGCGTCTGCGGCAAGAGACCCGGCCATTGGGTGATCGGCGACCGCACCTTACCAGTGACTTAAATAAGATGCAATATGCAGCCTATTATTGGTGAGGTGCATCGCAGCGCTCTCCCAACAGGAGGCCACCGGACCTGACCACAGGCCGCCAATGGCCTCGATATGGTGAAGTCCGGCCCGACCAAACAATGGCCGGGTCGCTTGCCACAGACGCTCGAAAGCCGCGGGTGTATTATCTGAGTGACCACTGAACGAGGACCGAATGGACGCGAAATGGACAACGGATAATGGACAGCTTGTAGAACGCGGCCCCAGTTTTCGTTTCTGCCGTGGCCGTACAAAAAAAGAGCACCGCCGGAGGTGCATCCAAGTAGCAGGCGAGTGACGTATAGATCACTTTGCGGCTTTTTGTGCGCAGCTGTATCGTGCGTTACGTAGTGTGGCTGCGCCTGTCATAGCGTATATAAAATAGCGTTTTGTACATTCGTTCTTATCATTTGCGCAAAACTTATTAGAGAACGCGGTGTGAAGTGTGCCCGTTTGAACCGCACGTGAGCTCGGTCGTTGCAACGGACCATCAGAGCATAACGCGAGGCGCGCGGGCGCGAGTGAGTCGTGGCTGGATGGACGAGAAAAGACGTCGCGGTCAAGAACAGCAGACGCGTGGTATTCGAGTGACCGTCCAAATGGCCAACCGGGGCCGGTATCCGAATGCGCAGTATCTGCTAAGTGGGACGTAGTGCAGCAGTCGCTATGCATTGTAAGTTTTTTTCCGCAGCACACCACCACCGGTTTTCTATAGCGCCTTTTTAAGAATGCTTGAGAGGCACATTAAATGAGCCGTAGCCGAAAACAATTTCTATACATTGTAGGAATTACTCGACATTTACTGCGTACAAAACGCACATGGGTTCATCAGCGCGGCAAGCGGTTTTTGTTTTTCAGTTGCTTCAATGATTCATCACAATTTATTAACCTTGAAGGGTCCTGTACGTACATTACATAAGAGATGGGCATACAAGAGTGGCCGGCGGTCGTACATACATATGAAAGGGCAACTAATAACAGAAATAAGCAAAGCTAAAGCAAGTGTATCAAAAAATTGAAATAGTCGAGGAAGGACACAATGTGATAGGAGAAAAAATTGGTGGTGGTTTAGCTATGGTTAAAAATGGAGTGACGCGATAGCTACAGCTGGCCGAGTGAAACTTGGTCACGTGACCAACCACGTGATCAGCCATGGCGCCGCGCCGCCGGCACTGCTCCGCACCACGTGACCAACCACGTGACACCGTGGAGGTGCCGCCGCAGGGTTGCGCGCCGCCACGCTGAAGG
This sequence comes from Amblyomma americanum, assembly GCF_052857255.1. Lineage (NCBI taxonomy): Eukaryota > Metazoa > Arthropoda > Arachnida > Ixodida > Ixodidae > Amblyomma > Amblyomma americanum. Next base: position 69,597,540 of record NC_135499.1, read on the forward strand.
CTCGAAATGCTACCGTAATGCAGCTATTGCTACAAAACATACAGCTATAAAACGAGCACATTAAAACGTGTCGCTCGGATTGCAGTACATGATAGCTGATGCAGGGTACAGGAAAATTTTTCCACTCCGATACGATCATCCGGCATGATCGCATCGGAGTGCGTAAAAGTTTTTCCCTGAGCACTGGAAAGTTGAACTCCAGTTTGTGGAAGGGGCAAAGAATTGACAATTTTCGGCGACACTAAAGATTTGAGACTGAGGGATAATTTCTTGATAGTAACACTTAGCCGAGGTTTGTACTGTGATGTAATGAAACGTGCTGCCCGGTTTTGGATGGCTTCGAATGAGTCAATTAGGTAGGCCTGATGAGGGCTCCATATCGTTGAGGCGTATTTTAGTTTACTGCGAATATATGTTGAATATCCTAGTTGTGTGATGGCTGCGGGGGACATGGCACGTGATCTGATGAACCCAAGTGCCCTGTAACCACTGTTACCTAGTTCCGTTACGTGATCTTCACGAGTTAGATTGGTCAATATCTCGATGCCCAGGTACCTGTATGCCTGTGGAGTTCAGGGATTATGAAAAATGAAGATTGGAGTGTTTTCGTGAAAGGTGCATGAATTTACATTTTGAAACATTGAGCTGCATAGTATGGCAAATGAAGATTGAAGTGTTTTCGTGAAAGGTGCATGAATTTACATTTTGAAACATTGAGCTGCATTAGCCAGCCGGAACACCACTTCCGCATTTGGGTAAGATCGTCCTCTAATATTGCCTGATTTCTGCTATTGCTGGTGCGGCGATAAATGACGCAATCGTCCGCAAAAAGAAGGACACTTGATGAGAATCCAGAGGGGAAATCGTTGGGGAAGATTAAAAACACTAACGCAGCAAGAAACGATTCCTAGGGGACCCCGGAGATTACCTCGGTAGTGTGGAATGCATGACTGGCGATGACGGTGAACTGCAGGAGGTTAATTAAAAATCAGTGGTTCCAGGATAAAGAGGGGGAGTGACAGACGTGAGGGTTGAGACATCAGACGTTGGTTGGGGACGCGTTCGAATACCTTGGCGAAATCTCAGTAATCGATGTCGGTTTGAAATTAGCATTAACTTAAGTGAAGATTAGTAGTAAGTTCTAACATTGTGTTTCGCACGAACCGCCTGCCCTGAAGCCATACTGATTGTGAAAGAAAAAGGAGTTCTCATCGAGGTGTATATTATATATTATATGCTCGAAAGGTTTACACGAGACATATGTCAGCGAAATGGGACGACAATTGGAGTGGTTGGTGCGATCTCCAGGTTTAAAATCTGGCGCAACTCTATACGTATTGTCCAGTTGTCCGGAATTTGCGTGGTTTCAAGAGATTAAGCGAAAATCAGCTTTAGGATCTTCGCGGATAGAAAATGTTGTTTTCTTAACCTTCGGGCTGTCAAGAAATATTCTTGATTTTTGTTGAAGTGCGCCAGCTTCACAATAATTAGACGGTTTTTGCCCGACACGGCCCAGGCGGTGCGCACGCTCAATCTGATGGTTGCCAGTTGAAATGACGAGCTTGTGTTTCGGACTGCTCCGAAGATTCATCGAGTTCGTTCTAAATTCTGAAGAAAAATAAGTTCTAGCGGCATAGGCGGTTCTCGGCATCGTTGTATACTTGGTCGTCAGCAGTTTACCAGAGGAATATAGATTTTGGTCAGGCCTGCGTTTGGCTCTATATTCCCAGACTAATTGAGCAAAAGAAAAGTAAGATAAGCCTTGAGGCAATAGAAGCCAGCAATGCATAATATCCTTTGACAAGAATCAACTGTGTCTTTGGGGCGCGACTCCACCAGCAAGAAAAAGCCACTAGAGTGAGAACATGTGGCACAGGGCAGATAACTAGCCTGCAGTAGAAGGAAATGCATCTGCGGCGACGAGCTCCAACGGGGTAGCCACGGAATAGCGCACCAGGCATGTACGCACGAGCCGAGGCGTGTTCCTGTGGCGGGTCGTGCGCGGCGCGTATCACACAAGTTGCATTTCCGAGGCGCAGTGAACAGTCGTGGCTAACGTAGAGAAGGGCGGCTGTGCCAAGGCGAGTGAGAGCAAATTGGCGCTGCTTACGGTGCGCAGAACCATCGTCTTCCAACTGGTGATGCCGTCCTGCGTGGGCGTTGTCTTCTGCCTGTTCGTGGGCGGCAACCCGACAGACCTGTCCATGGCCGTGGTAAACCAAGACCCACAAGGCCTGTATCCGCGCCTCTTCCTTGAGTTCATCGACGCCGACATCATCGTGAAGGTACCTTCAAAATGAGCTGGCAGCTTATGGCGCTGATGGGCTCCCCTTGATGCGCTTAATTACCTTTGGGCGCCTCACTTCAGTTGCATGTTTTCTTCCCGGTAGTTATACACAGGACATTAAGTACATAAATCACCTTGCGGCATTTCACTACTCAAGCTAAATAATTTATAGTTGATTTTCTTCTAGTGCTTGTTAGATTTCGTTTCATCAACTTAACGATGCCTGCGACGTATAAGAACTGTTTAAGTCACGTAAGGCAAGAAAAAAAACTGCTATATAACTGCTGATACGTCATTTGTTGTCATTCTAGTTTTTGAACTATAGGCAGGCTGCAGTGTAGTAGCGCATTAAAACCAGGCATCAGAGATTTAATAGCAGCTTTTAACGCGATAGCGTTAAGGAGCTCGTGTCGCAGAAAAGCCGGTGTCGTCTGCGTCGGCGGCGTTTGCCGTGAGAGAAAAATGGCGCATCTCGGTGGACACCGGAACCGCGCCGTAAGGGAAGGGATTTTCCTTCCTTTACGGCGCGGTAAGGGTGTTTAGCGAGAATTGTGAGACAGGCGTCATTTCCTTTCCTTAAAACCAATTTTCATTTCATTTTCCTTTCCTTACGGCCCGGTTCGGGTGTCCACCGAGATATGTGAGACAGGCGTCCTTTCCAAAAATTGCCCAACGGGCCACGCGTCACGCAGAACGGGCGATGGCGTTCCGTGCACTCCTTGGCAACGGTGCAACCCGCTGTAACGTCTCACTCTTAAAGACGAAGCTTAAGCGTCCTCCATATTTTTTTCACTTCTCACGTGACCTGAAACACTTCTTAAGTGTTTATTCATAATTCATTAATAAATTCCGAACCCAAACAGCGTCAAGAAAAATTAAATTGTAAAATTTAAGCGGTCGTAGGGGAACAGCATGGTGCAATCCGAGTATGCGAATGACTAAGATTTAATTTGAAAGAAGAAAACACACAGTAAACATTTGATGGCGATCTGGTTTAAAGGCCTGGAGACACCAAATATCTTGGAATGTGGTTTACTCTGGAATGGTGTGTACAGAAGTCGTAAACATGGATGGCCACATCGAATTTATCGGCGTCCTATAAATTATTTTCAATAAATTTTTTCGCCCCGCCGTGGTGGCTCAGTGGTTAGGGCGCTCGACTACTGATCCGGAGTTCCCGGGTTCGAACCCGACCGCGCCGGCTGCGTTTTTATGGAGGAAAAACGCTAAAGCGCCCATGTGGTGTGCGATGTCAGTGCACGTTAAAGATCCCCAGGTGGTCGAAATTATTCCGGAGCCCTCCACTACGGCACCTAATCTTCCTTTCTTCTTTCACTCCCTCCTTTATCCCTTCCCTTACGGCGCGGTTCAGGTGTCCAAAGATATATGAGAGAGATACTGCGCCATTTCCTTTCCCCAAAAACCAATTATTATTATTATTAATGAAATTTTTTCCTCTAATTTGAGTCTCGGTTTCTGCGGCCAGACGGCGGTTGCGGCGCCGCAAGTGAGTACGACATAAAGTAAGGCATACAAAAACTGCATTATAACCGCTGCTTTGTCGCTTCAATTCATTGAAATTTTAGACTAAACTGCTGCGTGAGCCCGAATGGCAGCAAGTGAGAACTAAGAGCTATTATACTGAAGATTTTTTTTATACCTCACGTGATCTGCAGCTCACTTGTGACTTCGCAACCATCTTTAGACGGCTGAAACCGAAGCGGCATGGAGAAATAAATTTCATTATAAGTTAGGTACTTAGCGTAGGCGAATTTCGCGTGGTGTTTCATGTTTTCCAATGTCTCGCGAATCACACCAAATATTTGGAGTATTCCTGGAGTCGAAGGATGCGGAAGACATTTGTGAACATGAACGGTCGCCTTAAATAATTATTAAATACTTCTTCCAAACAGTTTCGGTTTCAGTACCCGAACGGGGGTTCCGGCTTTGCTTGGACCGAGGTATGATCTGCCGTCAATCATTCAAAACCTGCAATATAATTATGCTTTGTTCACTTGTCATCATTGCAGCTTCTAGAGGAGGTTAGCGTTTGGGGAGAATGAAACGACAAAGCAACTCTTATATTGCAGCTTTTGTATTGCGCCTGGAACTAGAGGGTACTAAAGCTGCAGGGGACAAGAAATCCAAAGGCAAATTATTTATTGAGCGCTGGTGAATACCACTAGGTGATCCATGTTTACCAATGTTACGCACGTCATTCTAAACCAAAAGCACACTGCAAAATTTTGATGTGCCTAGCCTCCAGAACAATGGAACACACACAAAAAAGTGCTTCAGGACATAGATTGTAGGAGGTCTACTATAAGGCAGAGTTACAAAGGAAAAAAATTAAAAAGAACGCTAAGGTTCCATTCCTTCCGATTAGAATCAAATGGTCTCAATAGGTCAACTAATTGTACTCCTGAATCCGATGGGTTAATCCAGTTGGTTTTCCTACACCCCGTTGGGAACCGCAATTGGTTATACCATTTCTATTGGGTCAACCAGTTGAGGGGTGCGATCGGGACACCCAAGCGGGCATTCAAAATGTAGCTTCCGATTGGAAGTTTAGTTGGACTCCAATGATTTTCTTGACTGGGATCTGCATATGGCTCTATGCAAACGCAGAACAGCAGTATAATTACGTCCTTATAAAAAAGATATTAGCTGCCCAGGGAGAAAAAAAAGAGTTGTATCTAATTTGGCATTAGAGTTAGGTCCAGTTAGAATCAAATGGGCTCACTAGGTCACCTAATTAGACCAACTATGTAGGCCACTTGCTTTCTTTACTTCCAGTTGGGCAGTCCGGTAAGTTCTACGGTTTCATTTGAATAATTCAACTGCGAGGCACAGTTGGATATTCCATTTCTTTCCAATTATCTCCAATTGATCATAGCAGTTGAACATTCCAATTGGAGTTTCCGAGTGGAAAGCCTGATCGAAAGCAAATGATTTTCTTTACCGAGATATGCATATTGCTGTCTGCAAACACAGAGCAACTAATTAGGATTTTCTTAAAGAAAGATATTAGCAGCTTGATCTGCTGGATCGTTATCAACATTTTCACCATCACTGCAGTCGTGATAAATACAAAAATTGGAGAGGACACTCAAATTCCGCGTCAAAGGTATGGCGCGATAGCGTAGCGGGTTAGGCTTTCCATTATTAGCGGTTTGACACCTTTCAAGGGTGCATTTTTTCTCAACGGCTTCAATTAAGTAATTTATAAATTACACACTCTGAATTTTCTTATTTAGCATCATCAAGCATTGGCTTTTCATTCTGACATCTTTGAACCCCCTTGTTCCAATTGTTTCATTTTCATTTATTTAAATAAAAATTGATTAATTACAATGATTTCATTAACTCGTCATCGCCTCTCACAGACCAATCAATGATCAATCACTGGAACCACAAATCACCTTTGATACGATCTTTTTTTACGCAGCCCTTGATTATTTCTGACACGTGGTGCCGACTACTCTAGGAGGATGATCAAAGAATGGGGTATTCAAGGCTGCAGAACAAACGATCTTTGAGCGGACATATATCGAACACTTTTGTGCCACCGCTTCAGGTTTGTGATGTTCCTTGTAGTGTTGTGTTTGTGGTGTGTAGTGTAGTGTTCGAATGCTATGCTCCAGGGATTCCAAATGAATCTTTCTAGTGGTTTCAAAAATGCAAATGGAAATTTCCGGAGTTCCCGGGTTCTAACCCGACCGCGGCGGCTGTGTTTTTATGGAGGCAAAACGCTAAGGCGGCCGTGTGGTGTGCGATGTCAATGCGCGTTAAAGATCCCCAGGTGGTCAAAATTATTTCGGAGCCCTCCACTACGGCACCTCTTTCTTCCTTTCTTCTTTCACTCCCTCCTTTATTCCTTCCCTTGCGGCACGGTTCAGGTGTCCAATGATATATGAGACAGATACTGCGCCAGTTCGTTTCCCCCCCCCCCAAAATTTAATAATATTATTATTATTATTACTAAATTTTTGGACCCAATGTTTTTCGTTGCGTCCCGGGCGTCCAGCTCTATCTCAAGTCAGAAAAGTGGACAATAAGCAGGCATTTTCTCAGCCAGACACCAGTGCAAATATTTTCCATTCCTTAATGGCTAAAATAGAGCCGGTCAATACAAGCGACAATATCAAAACCCGTGGAAACGTGCAAACGCAAGCGGGATGACGAATCAAATTAGATCGCAATCACAGTTCTTGTCAAAAACAGAAACAAAGCGCACGACACGGTCATAGTCAACATAGCCGCTCTGGGAGGGGGAGACGTTCACGCTTCAGCGTGGTGCCGCGCGCAGCCAACTGCGCGACGCTGCTCTGGGGTGCGCTGTCTCGGATGTCGGAACCTTCCACCTGCAGCTCTCTATGCGCAGCGCGAGCGGTCTGCGCTTCCCACTTCGCTCGTGAGCGGGCTTCTCGGGGCCGCAGAATGACGAAGGGAGCACTCGCTGAGAAAAAGAACCTGCGTGCGCTGCACTGCAGGTGATACGCGGGGAGCGCACGCAAGTGACATGTTATCGATGTGTGCAGCGCAAACTGATAACATATGCTCCGGCGCCCGCCGAAAGCTGGCTTTCCCAAGTTTCACATCCGTTGCAAGGCCCGGCCTTGAAAAGGCCTGCATTGCATGGCACCCATACGCAACAGATGACGCTGAAAAGCTCCAAAATATCCAGCGTTTTGCGACCCGCTTCATCTTGCTGAAGTGGTGGTGGTGGTAGTGGTTTTATTAAAAGTAATAGTAAAAAGGTGGTGGTAGTGGTTTTATTAAAAATAATAGTAAAAAGGAAGGAAAAGATTTTTGCTAGCCCCGGCATCTGCCATCGATACTGAAGCACCTGAGCTGGGGCAGCGGAAATAAAGGACAGCAGGCAGAATGGAGAAATGAAATGAAAGAGGTGAGGGGAGTAAAAAGGAAGGAAAAGATTTTTGCTAGCCCCGGCATCTGCCATCGATACTGAAGCACCTGAGTTGGGGCAGCGGAAATAAAGGATAGCAGGCAGAAGGAGAAATGAAATGAAAGAGGTGAGGGGACAGGAAGAGAGGATAGGGGGAGAAGTAATATGTACAAAGTTTTTACACAATAAGAAATGTGTCCAGGTTGTGTGCGTGATTAGTTAATTTTAGAGGAATTAAATCACACACGCGCGCAGCACTGTGTTGGTTACAACTGGAGTGGGGCGTCCAGTTAGCAATCGTTCCAAGGTAGAACTCGCGGAGCGTTCGGTCACTGCGTGTAACTACCTGACGGAGAACAGACGGGACGTCAAGCCCGTGTGCTCTAGGAATGCACAGAGGCTCACCAAAGTTCGCTCACGAGTGCGCGCACTGCCCTGCGGCCACAATAGCGTCTTGATGGAGTATTTGAATCCTCTGGTAGACAGAAGAAAGAAAACCCGTCAAAATTCTTAGCCATTTTACTTATCCAGACTTGGTATCCGACTCGAAAACCACATCGTGAAGGATTCCAGAAGAACTTCCCATCATAAGCATAGCTTATGCCTTTAATTTATTTTTGCTCACACCAATACACGTTTTCAATTTTGCTAAGGACAACATCCGAATGGAACGCTGTACCTAACAATTCCTCGTTTTTTCTCCCTCCTTTGTTGATGTTCATTGCTTTCTCAATACTATTATTGCATTGAGTAATAATGTTGTTCCGCGTGCGGCAGTATGGATTGTACAAATGGACTTGGCGTTTTTTTTTCTTTTGTATGATGCCACAGCCACTGGTATTCATTTATGTATCTTTTCTTCTCCTGTTCGGGCATGCCAAATGTCGGCAGTATTCAATAAATAAATAACCATGCAATTCGGCGCCATTCGCAACGAACTTTCGCAGAAGCCGTACTCGTCCCGGGAAGAGGCGTTCGCGGCCGTCAGGAGAGAAGATGCCTGGGGCGTCATCTACGTCCCAGAGAACTACACCGAGAACTTCAAACTGCGGTGAGTCCATGCGACCGGTCCTCATATATCTGTTCGCCTCACGCGCCAGCAGCGCAGGTTTCGAGCGCGGCGATGTGACAGGCGCACAGCCACGGGGGAATGCCCAATAAATCATCTCCTCGCAGCCACTTAGCGTCGGACCATGGTCTAAAGCACTGCACGGGCCCGGGCTTTGCGGAAAGCCGGGCACGGGCTAGTCCGGCCAGTGGACCGGGCCTGGTCCGGGTAACACAAATTTTCTTCGGTCTCGGGCCGGGCTGGTGCCTATCGAATAAGCAGGCCCCGCCTGCGGTTCAGGCAACGTTTCCTCCGGGCCCGGTTCAGTCCCTACTCATTGAAGTCTCTCTCACCAGTGACACCAGACAACGTCCCACTTGCCTTCGTGTCGGAGGGGAAGAATTGAGTCGACCACTTGCTTCTTCGCTCCTGTAAACTTACCCGCGTTTCGGGACGACTCTGTCCGTTTCGAGTTTCTGTTTTTTCCCGCTCTGGTTCTTTGACAGCAAAGGGGAGGAAGCATTCACTGCTGCGGCTGAGGCTGCTCAGTGGCGAGGCGACTAAGAGAGTTTGAGGGTGGTGACAAAAGCGGAAGATTTCACGGAAACGAGGAAAACAGCACTTTTTTTTGTTTGCCAATCCCATCTGAGTGCTTTCGTGCGGGTGCAGCTTTCAGCCGCCAAGTGCTGTTGTTGTGCTCTTGGACCGAATTTCGCAATGCCGCTGCCAAAGGCAAAAAGGAAGAAAAGGTACATAAAAGGGAAAAATTATATAACATTACACGTAGTAATGTGGATGATGAGCGCTAGCTATGGAGACACAGTCACGTTTCAATCTCAACTATTCCTTGTCGATACCATTCATGCAGGCTGTTCCACGTGTTTCTGGTCTTCGGCGCATTGAAATTCCGCGAAAGCCAGCGCGCAGGGACTCAGTAATAGGACATGAGCTATGTTCTAGGGAGCTTTCCAACGTATGCTTTCAAAGCCAATCTCACTCCTTCGCCTCCATCCTGCTCCCACTCCTACAAAGGCCCCTTACAGGTGCCTGCCCGCGTTGCACTTTCGGACCGTGCACAGCGCTTGGCAGGCACTCGCAGATGCATGGCGGCGGTGGCGGTAGCTTCGAAGACCAGGACGCTTGGTGTCGAAGCCCGGGGCTTCCTGCCGGGTCGCTGGTCATTAAGAGGTTTGATTTCGTGGGTACTCCTTTTGCAAGTATGTCGGGAGTGCTTTATAGGTTTCGTTCCCGGTTCTTCAAAGCCTGTCGCATTTGCGCCCCTTTTCTTTACATCTGTTTTCTTTATAATACGGAAACACTACAGAGTCCCAACGCTAGCCAAGCTAGATAGAGCAAAGCGCGCCGTTCTCGAAACTATGCGACACGCGAATCAGCCGCGGTGCGGCTGCTCGAGGGAAGCTTTGGCAAAAAGAAATGAGGGGGGCGTCTGCCGTCACGAACGGCCGCACCGAGTAGGAGGAAGCTCTCAAGTCTGGCTGTATTAAATTCTGAAGGGTGGACGAGAGCTGCGACAGTAGTGGAGGAGGGGATAAAAATGAAAAGCAGAAAGCAAAAAAGAAGTCGGCAAAGGATAGGAATAGCAGAAAAGAAGAAGAAAACAGCAATGTCACCGCGAAGAAAGCAAGGCCACAGATCAACAGAACAGAGTGATGTCATCAAGAGGGGGTAAGGGTAATGGGAGAGGGTAAAGTTAGTTCAGAATAGCAGCGTGTTGAGGGTGAACGAAATGGGGTGCCTGTCTATTGCTGCAAAGGGTTCTAGACCTAGGTTCCAAGACGTCTTGTTTCGTGCACAGCCCGTCTTTGCGGGCTCTCTTTTCCTTGTGCTCCTTGTGGTCCAAGAACGCTGGGAAGCTGAAGGAAAGACTTTTGTCAGGGCAGCTTAAACTTGTCGCAAAGAATGCTGCAAAAAGCGACGTTTGGTAAAAATTTCTTGAAGTGGGCATTGCGACCACGTCGGCATTATTGTGCGCAATGCAGTGATGCAAAGCTTTCCTAAGCTACGATATCAGCAAGACAGGAATCCTCGCAGCTAAGCCGGCACAACTTTAAGACAACAACTCTTGAATGCGCGAACATCACTTCTATTTTTGCTTCTAATAATTGATAATACCAATAAGTGTTAAAGAAAGCCTGACAGTGACTTTTGTGGGCTTATGCGTCAAGGATATGCGGTCGTTTGATTTTGTTCACAGAGAAGGCTTCATGAAGCTCGGAGAAGAACTGATTAAAATTGGCGCCTTCTACGGAAACGTTTTTGCCAGTGGCTTGCTTCCACATCCAACAAGTATGGCTCGAAATCCTCTCAGGTAGCCTGCAATGCGAGCCGCCATGAAACCCGCATTGAAACTGCAACGAAGGACAATCGGTGTGCAGTCACAACTGACGTGGATAGACAATGCTAAGAAAGTTACACTACTGCGGCTGTCAGTTTTATTGGCTATAACTGGGTCCTGCAGAGCAAAGTTCTGTTCACGTGCGATTTTCCGAACGAAAGGAAGACAGGCGAGAACATACGGAAAGAAATATTGCGCAGCTTCTCCAAGCTTGCCTTTTCTGAAGCCATCCTGGAGAACGTGGTGTTTGTGACCGAGCAAGGCACCAATATTATAAATGCACTCCAGCCGTACACGAGGATCAGTTACGCGCCCCACATTCTGAATACAGTCCTCCGAAAAACTTTCGATGAGTCATTCGGCCCGACAGAAGTGCCCGCTTTGCAGGACACGATGAAGAGTGTGAAGGCACTGGTAACATTTCTTAAGCAAAGTGGACTCGCTTGCCAATGGCCTCAAGCCGTGTACCAGGGCATGCCCACCAGATGGAACTGGCAATGGGGAGGTCCGTGCACGACTGCTCTCGATGCACCGTCTGGTGCCGCCACTTGTGTGTTGACGAGGTATTTCACGACTTCAAGCATGATCTGGGTCATCTTCAGTAGTTTGGCTACCTCCTGGTGAGGGGTGCTGATTATAACGATGTTAGAGCCCGGCCATAGACAAGCCAGGAATTTAGTATCTTCTACATGATTTCCATGAATAGGCTTCAGATAAAGCTCTGGATACTTGGTGCTTGGTAAAATCCTTGACCAGGAGGTCTTTCTTTATTTGGCCGTATTACGATTTTGAAGTCGATCCTTGGAAGTGGCGGAAGCTTGCGACGTTTTATAGGCGTAGGGTTCGGCTTCTGCTTGATGAGCGAAATCGATGATACGGAGTTGGTAGGCGCGAGAGGGTTGTCCGGAACCACGGCTTGTTCACCTTTAGCGAGTGAGGCGGGGTTTCGTGCGCTTATAGAGGTTTAGCGTCCAGTTGAAGTAAGGGTCCTCCGGCGGCGTCCCCAGCGTTGGTGCCTCCTGCGTCGAGCGTTGCCCGGAAAGGAATGTCCTGGACTTTCATTTCGGTTGAGGCTTGACTTCTTCCGGGCGCTGCAGGTAGCGAGCGCAGCCTGCTGGGGTCTGGTTGGGAAGCGGCGTTGTTATCCATATGCTACGCTGATGTCACGCGCGGCCTCGCGACGCGCCGCCGGAGCGGCGTCAGGCCTAGCACATTGGCGCCATTGCGGAGGTTTTCAAAAGCAGCTTGTGCAGACATATTAACAATAATAATTGTTTTTTGGGGAAAGGAAATGGCGCAGTATCTGTCTCGTATATCGTCGGACACATGAACCGTGTCGTAAGGGAAGGGATAAAGGAGGGAGTGAAAGAAGAAAGGAAGAAAGTGGTGCCTTAGTGGAGGGCTGCGGAATAATTTTGACCACCTTGGGATCTTTAACGTGCACTGGCATCGCACAGCACACGGGCGCCTTAGCGTTTTTCCTCCATAAAAGCGCAGCCGCCGCGGTCGGGTTCGAACCCGGGAACTCCGGTATCTCATATATCGTTGGACACCTGAACCGCGCCGTAAGGGAAGGGAGAAGGGAGGGAGTGAAAGAAGAAAGGAAGAAAGGGGTGCCGTCGTGGAGGGCTCCGGAATAATTTCGACCACCTGGGGATCTTCGGTCGGCTGCGTTTTTCTTTCAAGGCGCCCGTGTGCTGTGCGATGTCAGTGCACGTTAATGATCCCCAGGTGGTCGAAATTATTCCGGAGCCCTCCACTACGGCACCCCTTTCTTCCTTTCTTCTTTCACTCCCTCCCTTATCCCTTCCCTTACGGCGCGGTTCAGGTGTCCAACGATATGTGAGACAGATACTGCGCCATTTCCTTTCCCCAAAAACCAATTATTATTATTATTATCAGTAGTCAAGCGCCCTAACCACTGAGACACCGCGGCACGTATAAGGAATACCCTAGTTACATGGCCGACTTAACCACGGTTAACCGTAACCATCGTTAGGCGGAGATAACTTGGTTATCGCTAACCTCAGTTTGGCGGTGTTACACGCGAAAACCTGTCCCAGGAACGTGTTCGACGCTGGTCACGTGACTGATGCTCCAGACACAATTATAAGGCCCATTTTATTCCCGTGATATACCAAACATTTAAAAAAACACTGTGATAAGAAGTTCTTTTGGTGAACTAAGCTTGGTATCGCCTGTGCATCTAACTTGTTGCCCGAGGTAGTTCGAATTGAGACAAAACATGAAGGTAGTCTTTCAACGTGGGGTGCAGTCGACACCGTAGCCGATGCTAGAGCCAAGGCAATCCATCTTCGCTGCTTGCCGTCGGCCTCGGCACTTTGAGCTATTTCGTTTTCTTCTCGCTGTTGTCGTTTTATTCAATTTAATATTGATTCTCGGGTCATAACAAATGCACTTTGCTGTTTAAGTCTATTTTCAATTCTATTCCATAATTTTTTTCGTGTTTGAATTGTATTTTACTACATGAAGCGTTAAAAGTGCTGTGCGTCGGCGGGAAGTCGTGCATAGCGATGGTTCTGAGCAAGCCTATGCCGGGCGGCGAGGAAGAGAGCAAGTTCCTCTCTGTGTTCGCCGCTTATCAAGTGGAAATGCAGCAGATACGTCTGCGACAGCTCGCCATTCTTGGCGAACTTGAAGACAAGCATGCCGAGCAAGAACGAGCCGAACATACGTGCCGGCGCCTCCAAGCTCTAACTGCAAGGCAGTGCTCTCGCGAGCTGAGTGTGTGGGCGTATCCGCGCGAAGCTTCAAGGTACGAAGGAACGCTTCCGCACATGCCAGAGGCTGGGTTTAGGGAGAACTTCAGAATGACAAGAGGCACATTTAAATACATTTTAAATGTGTGTGACTGCATGAGGAGGCTGGACACAAATATGCGGAAAGCAATACCGCTGCATAAACGTGTGGCAATTGCCATATATCGTTTTGCTACTTCCGAGGAAGAAAGAACTGTGGCAAACGTAATTGAAGTCAGTCGCTCCTCAGTTAACATCATTGTTAAGGAGTTCTGCGATGTTGTTGTGCGACTTCTCGAACCTCGGTACGTGAGAATGCCGAGGACGCACGAACTGGCCGAACACCTGCAGCAGTCTTCTGCAGTTGCAGGCTTCCCTCAAGCTGTTGGAGCACTAGACTGCTGCCACATCGAAGTCTCTCCACCTTCCGAGCATGCAGTGGACTACCATAACTATGAGGGGTGATATAGTGTAATGCTTTTGGCTGTTGCTGACCACAGGTACAAATTCCTTTGCGCAAACAGCGGATCTCCTGGGAGGAACCATGACGCAGGTGTGTTTGCGGAATTGAAACTGCCAAAGATTCTGAGCAGTGAATTGTTTAAGATGGAAACCAAAACCATGAAAGGAGTACACTTTTCACCTCTGCTGCTGGCTGATCAAGCCTTCCCACTCCAAAAAAACATCATGAAGCCATACCCTCATTTTGGGACTACTGATTCTGCTACGCAAGCATTTAACTTTCATCTTTCAAGTGCCAGGCCTGTGGTAGAAAATGCCTTCGGGCGGCTCAAGGCAACTTTTCGCATACTGCTTAACCTTGAATGCGACATTGTCAATGTGAACAAAGTCATTTGCTGCTGCTGCGTACGCCGCACTATTTGTGAGGAAATGACTGACAGATGCGACGCAGAGGAAATGACTGACAGATGCGACGCCAACTGGCTGGATGTAGTGCGTCTAGAGGATGGACGACGACCACAGCCTTCCTGCACAAGAAGTCAAGAGGAGCCCTAGGGAGTGGCAGTGAGAAATGCCCTGGCGAAGCCCCTTGTTTCACAGTGAACGGTCTTGCATGTGTAGCAGCAGCATGATCGGCATGATCGAACGTTTCCTTCGTTCCCTAAAAACATCCCTCAAAGCCCAACTCGACACCACCCACTGGACTGCCCCCTATCACTGGTTCTGCTCAACCTCCGTGCTACGCTGAAACAAGATCTTCGTTGCACTCCGGCGGAACTTTTCTTCGGCTCACCCCTGCGTCTTCCTCGTGAATTTTTCGAATCTAGCGGTTCGTCTACAAATCCAGACCCTACCGATTATGTGACGCAGCTCCGCTTTTTTTTTCCGCCAACTCAGAGCGCCACATCTCCGACGCCAGTCTCGACCATCTTCACATGTTCCATCCGAACTAGCGACTTGCACGCACGTCTTTGTTCGCCGAGACTCTGTCCGCAAGCCGCTTGAAGCCAGCCTTCACAGAGGACGCCCCGCCCACTGGACCTTCATGTGTCCTTTCTCTGCCCCAACCGGCCGGCTGCCTCCTCCGCCATCTTTCCCTGCCACTCCTCAGAAGCGGAAAGTATCGTTCCGGCTCTCAGCTTCACCGGACTCGTTCACTAGTGGGTGGGAGGGGGGGTCCACTGTAGCAGCAGCAGCGGCCTTACGCAGCAGGAGCAGCACCAGCCGCCGAAGATAATGACGCCGAAGTGCAGCATAATTGAGCTCCTTCCTCGTGCCGGTGTCACGTGCCCTTCGGCTGCATGCCATCATGCGTTCTAGTACTTCAGCCAGTAAATCCATAATTTACTTCAATGTGCTGGCCTCATACTCATTGTTGCGACACATGGTGCAAAGAGTCTTGCAGGACATTATAACAGGTACACTTTTGATATAACAGCGCACAACTGCGGTTAACATTAACTGAGGCATACTTAGCCGCGGTTAAGTCGGTCGTGTAACTATGGTATAATGATGGTCAACGAAGTTCTCGGAGAGGTACAGGAGGGGTTTAGCCAGCCCTGAATTAAATATTTCGGGCAGTTGGATGAGGTAATTCGGCAAAAAAAAAATTCAGGGGGCATTTTGTTCACCTAAGTGCGGTGAGCCGAAAGCCTTCAGCGCGGTGTTTCTGCTTGTGTCACTGATGTGTGGTTAATATGTTAAGTACACAATTGCTACTACATATGCGCTGGCAGGATGTAACGTAGTCGTTATCACGCTCGGCTGCGGAACGGAAGGATGGTAGTTCGAATCCAGCCATGCGCAAAGATTTTTTTATCTAGTTGACGTCATTTGATTGACAGCTATAGTGTGACAGATTTCGCTAACGGACGAATGGACGGAACAAAGCATTAAGCCGATGCCGACGCATTCGTTCATTGGTCCTCTGTCGCTGTGTAGCTGAGGAAATAGTATGCTTGCGTTTGCCCGCATTCTGAGACTCCATTGAAGTGAGCGCTGGGAGGGAGGTTGCGCGGTACCCGACTCGGTCGACAGCTGCGAGGCGTCTGGCGCGGGCGCCGGTGGCGCCACCTCGCACATGCGCAGTGAACTACCAATGGCGCAAGAGCGTGACATCGGACGGACAGGCTCTTGGCCACGAGTATGAGCCATTAAAGGCTTTTCGCCTTAAAATCATCCGAGTCTAGAACGTTGACAATAAACGCCGATGGTATATAGCTTCAGTGCCGCGTATCTGCTACAACCTTGTGAATGCCAACACACGCACCGCTCATCTATCAGTAGCGCCACGTAGTTGCAGTGCTACTGAGGTGTCCACTATTCGTTTGCTTTCGATGAAAATGAAGATTGGTTTTAAAAATTGCTTTTGAGGAAAGGAAATGGCGCAGCAACTTTCTCACATATATTGGTGGACACCCGAACCGTGCCGTAAGGAAGGAATAAACGTGGTTGGGCTGAAGGTCCTTCAAGGTTATTCTCTGACCTACCGGACGACTGCTTTGCCTAGCGTAGTGAAGCTTTTCGCTTCAAAAGGCAGAAAGCTGACGGAGCCCATACAGAGCGCGTCCGCTCCGCTCGGCTCCTTGGCGTTCCTCGTAGCCCCGCACGCTTTGCGAGACCTCGGGCGTCGGTTCGTGTTCTGGCGCAAGCCGAGTGATTTGGACCGAGCTATGGAGGCCGCATTAGAAGAGGAACGAAATGAGGCGCTACCGGTGAGCACAGAATACGCGTCGTCGAGAGGAGCGCCAAACCTCGAGCCTATTTTGTCAGAGCGGGTATATAGACTGCTTGGAATAGCTGCTAGCGACCACGTTGAACGCAAGGATGAATCGCTGACTCAGCAGCGCCCATTCGTTGGGAACCAAACACCGCCATAAAGGTTCAGGCGCAGCATGAAAGATTTCGAGGGGATCGTGTGCTTCGCTTGCCTGAGTCGCGGACACACTGCGAGGTTCTGCCCAAATGTGAGCCGAGGGGAGCCGCAAACTGCCCAAGCAAGAGTGTAGAGGGGCTCCACGTGCTGTGACAAAAACTACGATAGCCTCCCCAGCTTAAGAAGCGTGTGGAGAAAAAAAAACAAGGGATAATGAAGTTGTGGTCATTTGTGTTGCCGACGAGGCTTTCCCTCTTGTGCTCTGCAAGATAAATGGCTGCTGCCCGGAACGGCTGATAGACACAGGGTCCAAGGTGGCCTTGCTTAAGGAAAATGGTTTTAACACGTTTTAAAAGAAAGGGGATTGCGAGGAGTTGGAATTAAGCGCTTGGCAGTGTTACAGCCAAGTTTGTAGACATAACGGGGGATCCTTTTGCCATAAGTGGGCTCAACGGCGGTTATACTTCACTCTCGGAGGAATTGCATTAGATCACCCCTGCTATATATCCCCAGCCACAGTCTCTCTGCCAAAAGGAGATCCAGGTTTTTTGAGGGAGAGGATATTTTGAGAAGGGAAAGGTAGATGTACATTCTTGAAAGAAGCGGTCCATGCGAGAAACACAAAAGTTCCGTTTGCTAACAGGAAAACGGCTGAGATTGTCGATACTGATACTGACACCCCACAGACCTTGGGGTCGTTGGAGAAGGTGATCTCGCAAGTTGCCGTAAAGCTGTTCGATGAGACGACCGTCCTTCTCTGGTCAGAACACGTTTTATGCGCTTATGTGCCTTCAGGTGTAGAGAGCGGCACCGTAGGAGCGCTAAAGCCGGTCGATTCTCTTAGCAATGGCCTGCATACAGCCGGGTGCTTCGTAACTGTTAGTGATGATTACAGAGTAATGGCAGCAGCAGCAGTCATTGAGCCTCCCCAAGAACAAAACATTAGCTTTCTTTGCCACTGAAATTGAGAGACATGAACCAACAGAAACGGTCCTCGCCGCTGTAAGGCATGCTGGCCCTTCGGTCACTTCAGGTCCTTTGTTCGTTCTTTCTCGCGTAAAGTCCAAGAAGAAGGAGGTGCTGACTGTCGTGCTGAACGAATACTCGGAGGTGCTCGCCGCAGACAACATGGATTTGGGCTGCTGTGGCGTCGTGCAACACAGGATAGAAACCGGACTCCGGCTCCCGTTTATCAGCGCGCGTACCGAATTCCTTACTCCCAAAGCGAGGAGGTGGAGCGGCAGTTGCAGGATTTGATTGATCACGACATAGTCAAACACTGAAAGTCGCCGTGGGTATAGCCGGAAACTAAATACCCTAACTTGGATCGACCCGTACCCCATCCCCAATATGCAGCAGACTCTCTGAGCTGGGCTCTGCCAGGTACTTCATGGTGGTGGATCTGGCGGCGGGATTTTGGCAGATATGAATGGACCCCGCAGATGCCGAGAAAAATGGCATTCAATATGCTGTCAGTGCACTATGAATGACGAAGGACGACGATGGGCCTAGTCGACAGCCCTGCTGTCTGGCAGAGGACCGCTGATGTTATCCTGGCAGGCCTTCTGGGAGAGTTTTGCTTCGAGTATATGGATGACATAATCATGTACGGTGACAACTTTGAGACTAATTTTCGCGACATCGAAATGGTTTTGGTGCGACTGCGAGGAGGGGGCCTCAAGCTTTAGCCGTCAAAGTTCTAATTCCTAAAAAAGAAGGTTAATTACATATTACACATTGTTCCAGCTTACTTCTTACCGCCTGACTCGAAGAAACGAAACTATATCTCGGATTTTCCATCCTCGACTACTGCCCGCCAGGTCCGGCAGTTTCTCGGCCTGATTAGGTATTACCGAAGACACATAGAGGAATTCTCCAAGCTAGCTATGCCGCTGACCGCCTTAACCGCCAAGAATGACGATTTTTCCTTGTCGAAGGAAGCGGGGGATGCCCTGATGTTAGTCAGGGAAGCGCTGTTGCTCCACCCAGATTTCAAACTGCTCTTCGTTATGGCGACAGATGCGTGAAAATTGGCGTTAGGTGCCGTGCTTTCGCAGGTTATCGAGGGTAGAGAATATCCTGTAGCTTTTGATAGCCGACGGCTTAGTCCTACAGAGCAGAAGTACGGAGCCACAGAGAGGGCATGCCTCGCAGTTGTCTTGGCGGTGAAATCACTTCAGGTGCTACTTTTACGGCCGCCAGTCACAGTTAGTCAAAGACTACCATCCTCTAAAATTCAATCTACCCAGCTAGCACCTGTGTAGATGGAATTTACACCTGCAATAATGCTCCTTTAAGGCCGAGAATAAGTCAGGCAGAGCACACATCAACGCTGCCGCGCTAAGCCGCCGAGCCATCGTGTTAGCTGTACACGATTTTGTCCCTGTAATTTACCCTAACGAGTTGTGCGTGATCCAAGCACTTGGGATAGGGTCGTCGCACCTAAGTAGTGGGCGGAAAGAGTCCTTCGGGCGTTTGACGATGCGCCCTGCACCGGCCATTTTGGCGTAGCGAAGATGCGCAAGCGGGTGGAACGGTTATTCTTGAGTTGCATGCGCCAGGACGTTAGGAAATACTGCGCAAAACTGCCATTCGTGTCCCGAGAAAACAACACCCAATGGTCGCAGAACAGTGCCAGTTCAGACGTTCCGTGAGAAATCGGCTACCCTCGAGCGGACAAGTATTGATACGTTCGGCCCGTTGCCCACGATCGCTTCCGAAAATAGGTACATAATAGTATTTGTAGATCACCTTTCGCAATACGCTGAAGCGGTGCCAATCCCAGATCACAAGGCAGACACCGTTGCGCAAGTGCTTTCTCGAACAGATCGTGCTCCGACATGGGCCTCCTAGGCAACTCATAACAGATCGAGGAAACAACTTTGAGTCGCAGCTAATGAGGCGAGTGCGAGCTGCTTAATATAAATAACAAGCACACAACACCATGTCATCCTGCTTTTAACGGCGTGGTGGAGCGACTAAACCAAACCGTGACCGGGTTCCTGTCGCGCTTTGCCTTGCGCGACTAGCGTGACTGGCACTTGTGGCTCCCCTATGCAATTTTTGCACACAATTCTGCAACGCGCGAAAGCGCGGGCGACATGCCATCCTTCCTCCGATACGGCAGAGACCTAGACCATCCCGGTGAAGTCCCAGAGGGTTCCCGTCGTGTCCCATACGCCTCACTGGACGACTGTAAGGTGGAGCGGGAATCGCGTTTGCAGGCTGCAAGGGACATCGCAAGGGAGACCACACCGAAAGCGGCGATGAGAAGGAAAGAGACGCACGGTCGCGGCGCCAGAGACGCTCCGTTTTATGTGGGGGACAGCGTGTGTCACGTCTCTGCTTTTGAGCCAGCAATCTTCCAATCGCTTTTTGCTGATCTTCACCTCAGATTTATTTACATGACTATTGTTATCTCTAAGCCATAGGGCCTCAGGAGGATTAACGGTGCCTGCATCGACATCGGGATGGATACCACCGCTTTTAAGTATTAGGTGTTCTATTGTTTCTACACATTTACCACACCCAGCACTTGTGTCATCATCTTAGTTAAATTTCTATTTGTAGCTGTGCGTTCTAAGACATCCTGACCTTGCTTCAAAGAGGAGGGCACTGCCTCTTGAGACACATCATAGAACGCTTCCTTCCTGATCTGCCTTGTCCAGTAACGATATAGTTCTACACTATGCTTCTTTGCCATTGAATTTATCCAGTTGTTTCCTTCCGCGTTTTAACCTGTTGTTTAATGCTCTTTGCTTCTCCGTCCTCGTGTCTGGCATAGTTACTCGTTAGCTTCCTATTTCTTTTCCGCCAGTGTGAGTCATTGCTCTTTCTGTATAGGTATTTAAATACCTTAGCTGCCCACCTGTTATCGTCCAATTTCTTCAGGCGTTCTTAGTATAGTACTTTACTCTGAGCTTCCCGTGCTTCTAACGATGCCCAGCCCATATACCCCTGTACTGCCTCGCTTGTGGTTTTCCCGTGGGAACCTAGTGCTAATCTTCCAACAGCTCTCTGAGTTACTTTTAATCTCTACTGAACTTCTGTCCATAAGCACTGAACCGCATTCCCGAAACTAAAGACAGCAACCTCTGGAGGTGTGGTTGCTCACGAGCGAAACGCCGAATATCCTGCACCCACCACGCCTTATGAGGACGCTGCACCCGCTACGCTGCACGAAGACGCTACGCCCGCAGCGCCGACGCCTCAAAAAATGACAACCCCGACCACGACGCGAACTGCCTTCAAAACAAAGCCGCCACCCAGGAAGGCTCTGACGACACGCCCCACCCGCGATTCGCATATGCGACGAAGAAGTGACCAGACGCCGAGGTCGAATTGCAACGCAAGAGCCTGGACATGGGACTTAGAAATGACAATCGACGGCCGGAAAGTTACCGCTCTTGTCGACACAGGAGCCGATTACTCGGTTATGCATGGAACATTCGCTGCGCAGCTGAGCAAAGTCACGACTGCTTGGGACGGCCCAGAAATTCGCACCGCAGGGGCCACCTCATTACATCATCAGGGCGATGCACAGCGCGAGTGACTGTCAAAGGACATACCTATCCTACGACCTTTGTTGTGCTACCGCAATGCTCCCGAGAAGTGATCTTTGGCATGGATTTCCTTAAGGAGCATCAGGCGATCATCGACCTGCGATTCAAACTCATCACGCTTTCGACGGACGAAGCCATCCCTTCAATGACGACAATGGAGCAGCATATTGCCATAAGTGTCCTAGATAAGCAAGGGAGCATTCCTCCTCAATCCAGCGTCATGGTCCCCTTAGGTGCCGCGGATGACAAGAACATAGAAGCTCTTATCGAGGGGAACACGGCGTTGCTTCTAGAGCGAGGAATCGGCATCGCACATTTCCGCAATGGTCAAGCCAAAGTACTTCTGAAGAACTTCAGCGGATAATACCGGCACATTAACTGAAAAACGACGATTGCTTTCTTCGGCGAAATATCCGACGTACGAGACTCCTCCTTCCTCTTGGCTCATCTGCAGAAGATTCTGCTGACCAAGACCACTCGCCCGCTTTCGAATTCAACCCAGCCATACCCCGGAACAGACAAGACCAGATCTGCAATCTGCTTCAAAGCTAATGCGAGTGTTTTTCGTCATCGACGAAGGTTCGGCAATTGCCGATTGCCAAGCATCACATTATAACCGACCAGAACGACCCACCACTCCGCCAAAACCCCTACCGTGTGTCGCCGCGGGAACGACAGGCCATCCGGGACCAAGCGGAACAAATGCTTCGCGACGACGTCATCCACTCTTCAAAGAGCCCGTGGGCGGCACCGGTCATTATAGTAAGGAAGAAAAACGGCGCACTTCGATTCTGCGTTGAATATCGCTGCTTGAACAACATAACAAAGAAGGACGTCTGCCCCTTCCCCCGCATCGACGACACACTGGACCAGCTCTGCAACGCCAAGTATTTCTCATCGATGGACCTCAAGAGCGGCTACTAGCAAATTGAGGTTGATGAAAGAGATCGCGAGAAGACTGCATTCATCACTCCGGATGGGCTCTTCGAGTTCAAGGTGATGCCATTTTGTCTCTGTTCCGCAATAGCAACGTTTCAAGGAGTAACGGATACAGTGCTGGCAGGCCTGAACTAGCAAATTTGCCTGGTATATTTAGATGACGTCGTTGTCTTCGACTGTATCATTGAAGAGCACCTGAAAAGGCATCGAACAATACCAGACGCGATCAAGTCGTCCGGCCTAACCTTGAAAGCAGAGAAGTGCCACTTTGCCTATGATGAGCTGCTGTTTCTAGGCCACATCGTTAGCAAGAAGGGAGTGCGCTCACACCCGCAGAAAACAGATGCTATCACACTGTTTCCAACGCCGGCCGATAGAAAAGCTGTGCGCAGATTTCTCGGACTATGCGCATATTACCGACGATTTGTCAAAAACTTTTTGGGCATCGCGGATCTTCTGACCCAACTCACAAAGTCAGACGTGCCATTTAAATGGGAAGAGCCACAAGCAGAAACCTTCAAGGATCTCCAGCGTCGTTTACAGTCCACACCGATCCTCACGCAATTTGATGAAAACAGCGAGACTCAAATTGACACGGACGCAAGCAGCTGGGCCTAGGCGCCGTCCTCGTTCACAAAAGTGACGGAGTCGAGAAAGAAATGCTATACGCTAGCTGTTCCCCGTAGATGGCCGACGCTAACTATTTGACAACTGAAAAGGAGTGCCTTTCCATCATCTGGGCTACGCCAAAATTTCGCTCCTACCTGTATTCGCGACCGTTCAAGGTGGTCAGCGGTCACCACGGACTGTGCTGGCTTGCCATTTTGAAGGATGCCTCCGGCCGCTTCGCTCGATGGAGCCTGCGCCTCCAGGAGTTTGACGTCACCCTCATTTACAAGTCCGGACGCAAGCACTCCGACGCCTACTGCCTCTCACGAGCCCCTGTAGATGCACAACCGCCGGACGAAGATGAGGACGCCTTCCTGGGACCCATCAGCTCCCGCTCTGTTGCACAGCAGAAACGCTCGAACCCCGACCTAAAACGCCTCATCGATTACTTAGGAGGCAAGGTTTCTTCATCCCCCCGCCTCGTTCAAACGAGGACTGTCTTCGTTCTGCGTACAGAATGGTGTCCTCGTGAATAACTTCGCCGCGAACAAAACAGCCTACCTCCTTGTTGTACAGGCAAGTCAGCGCGAAGAAGTTCTACACGCTTGACACGACGAGCCGACAGCTGTACATCTCAGGTTCTCTCGCACCCTCCGGCGCATTCAAGACAAGCATTACTGGCGACGACTGTCTGCCGATGTCGCACACTATGTGGAAACCTGCCGAGATTGTCAGCGACGAAAGACTCCTCCCACCCGACCAGCAGGATATCTGAACCCCATTGTACCCCCATAAAGGCCGTTTCAGCAGATCAGCATGCACTTGCGTGGCCCTTTTTAAAGTCAACGTCTGGAAATAAGTGGATCATCATAGCGACCGACTATCTGACCCGCTACACCGAGGCAAAAGCCCTACCGAACGAAACAGCAGCAGAAATCGCCAAATTTTTCGTGGAGTGCATTCTTCTGCGGCCCGACGCCCTCAATGTGCTCATCACGGACAGAGGAACAGCATTCACGCCGGAACTAACGTAAGCCATCCTGTGTTACAGCCAAACCAGCCACCGGAGGACAACTGCATACCATCCGCAGACCAAGGGACATACTGAGCGCCTAAAAAACCAATCGCCGATATGGTCGCCACGATATGGTCGCCTAAAACACCGCAGCGCAGACCACCCAGATGACGCCTGTTAGGCACGTTCACTGCAGGGGGGCCACAACCACGCTAGACGCCATGCTGCCCATCGTTATCGAGGAAGACAACATCGACTTCGCCGCCTACCTTCAATGCGCAGAAGCCCGAAGACTTTTCCGATTAAGGATCAAAGGCCAGCAGCGAACCGACGCCGGAAGCTATACACCCTACGAAGACGCAACGCGGAATACAAGCCAGGAGACCGAGTCTGGGTTTGGACGCCCATTCGCTGACGCGGATGAGTGAAAAGCTTTTGCGCTGCTATTTCGGCCCGTACAAGATTCTTCGTTGGCTAGGGGAACTGGACTATGAAGTCGACCCTGGTGAAATGACTTAATCCCAGCGACGCCGCGTACGACCAGAAGTTTTCCATGTCGTTCGTACGAAGCGCTATTACGTGCGCTAAATGACGCTGTGTTTCTACACTCGGTCTTAATTTTGGCACACATTGTCTTATTTGGTTCTAGCCGTCTTATTTGTTTTAAAGCATCGGGTTGATGCTTCTTTTAGAGGGGAGCAATTCTGCGAATATTTTTGTGTTTGCTTGTTAATTCTTCAAAGCTGCCGGCACGGCGCTTTCTCGCTTTGTTTGCAATCCAAGACGCGGCCAGATTTAACTCGATTGTGAGCACCCAGGCGGAGCCGATTCTAGGTTGTTCCAGAATTTTGTAGTAGCTTTGCACGCCGTATCTCGAAAGTTCGCTGCCAGCTTTAAATTGAGCACGGTGGAGAGCGGCGGATATTATGTTCGACGACCGCCGAGCACGCTGGTTCCTACGCCGCCGCCGTGATTCAGTCCATTGTGGGAGCAAGTCAGCCCAAATAAAGAGTCTTGTTTAGACGCCACTTTCGCTATCGTTCTGCTCCCCGGGTTGGAGTCATCACTTCATGGCAATATGGTGCTCAAATGTAAGGAGAACATTTTTTGGGAACGTGAGCGAGTGTGACAGTGCGCTAAGCCTCTCCGAGGGTCCCTATCTGCGGCGGCATCTTTCCTTCGTGGGACTTTGGAGGCGCTTGAGCAAGAGACTCTAAGCCGCAAGGAATCGTCGGGTGTCGTGAGCCATGGCTCATTAAGGAACCGAAGTCCAACTGTCTGGTCGTCCGCTTCAATTGCACGCTGACAAGCATTCAACATGGTCAAGCGCACTCCGCAAATTTGACAGGGGCGCCGGATGGAGAGGAGAAGACCCAAGCCGGACTGGTCTAGGGAAGAAGAGTAATGCCGCAGGCGCCGACACTGGGTGGAAGGCGAGGGAAAGGCTTCAGCATAGAAAGGATAGCCCGAATGGACGACAAAAAAACAAGCAAAGTTAGGCAGTGGGGTGACGGGTAAGGCTGGAGATGATACCGCTGGGAGTCGGCCGTCCGGTGCCAGAAGCACCCAAGTGATCGGGAAGCGGACGAGCCTCAGCAAACGAGCAAAGACAACTTTACAGACCTTCCATTCCTCCTGTCGAAGGCTTCGGCATCAACATAGCTTCATGTTAGCTTGGGCACCACATCCTCTGTATAATGTATTTTTTAATAAGTTATTATTGAACATACCTGTTTTGTTCCAGCTGAATCTAGCGGTGTCTCTTTGCCTCTCCGTCCCATGTGGACCCACGCAGTTTGTGGGAACGTCACAGTAATCTGCAGCGCCTTCAGCGCTTACTCACGTGCCTTACTGACGCCGGCCTACAACCCGACCTGAAAAAATGTTACTTGGGTGCTACGCAGCTGACAATATTAGGCCCTGTCATCTCCAAGGACGGCGTTCTTCATGACCCTGCCAAACTGCGCCCCGTCGATGACTTCCCAAAGCCGCACACCTTGAAATAACTTCGCAGTTTTGTAGGCTTATGCTCATATTTTTGCCGCTTCATGTGCAATTTCGCCTGTATCATCGCCCCTTTAACGCACCTTCTTGCCGGCAGCCCGAACCTCTCGTCTTGGTCCCCAGCCTGCGATGCCGCGTTCGGCACTTTACGTCGCCTGCTGGTCTCTCTCTCCCCCCCGTCTTTCGCCCTTTTGATCCCACCTGTCGGACAGAAATTCACACTGACGCGAGCGGTGCGGTGTGGGCTTGGGCGCCGTTCTTGCTCAGCGAAAGTCTGGGTATCCGGAATGTGTTGTCACTTACGCCAGCCGCGCCCTCACCAAGGCGGAATCGAAGTATTCTGTCACAGAAAAAGAATGTCTCGCCATCGTTTGGGCGATTGCCAAGTTCCGACCTTACATTCACGGCCGGCCCTTCTATGTCGTCACACATCATTATGCCCTCTTCTGGCTATCCTCCCACAAAGATCCTTCTGGCCGACTCGCCCGCTGGGCTTTACGTCTCCAGGAGGTTGATATTCACGTTATTTATCGCTCTGGCCGGAAGCACTCGGACGCCAACGCCCTTTCTCGTTCACCGATTCCATGCGATTCAACCTCTGCCCTCGTCTGTGCCTACTATTTCTCGTCGTTCAACGTCCCTGATATGATCTCCGAACAACTGAAGGATCCTTGGATCACCTCGCTGCTCCTCTTCGTGAACAATCCCTCTGCGCATTCTTCGTCCCGGACCCTTCGTCGCAAAGCCCACTATTTCGCCTTTGGTGATGACCTCTTATACCGCCGTAACTACCTCTCCGGCGGGCGGAAGTGGCTGTTGGTGATCTCCCCTTAGAGAAACATACTTAAGTAAAGAGCAGGTGGTAAAACCGCTAAATTCGTCCTCCGAGATTTTAGGCCCGTGCTTCAGCTCTGTTTCAGTTTCTGTTTCGACAGCAATGCTTTCGATTCTGATTTACCTTTGGCTATTAAAATATTCAACTACATCGTCTAAGTGGAGCACAAGGGCTTTAATATTTCATTTCTAAGCATGCCATACATATATTGACGTAATAAACTCTCGGATCGGAGAGGATCGCCAACTTTTACTGGAAATTCTACCAAGCTTGTCGAAAAATCTACGCAAGCTGAATCAGTTCATGCAGGCTGGAATAATACAATCAGAGCTGTTTTACTTCAATTTTGTGCCGTCATTGAGCCGCCTCTTTAAGTTGAATACATAGAAGGGAGTGGTTCCACAGAAAAAGTTCATTTTTCTTCTTTACAATTTGAACTTTACAGGAAAAAAAATACTGGAGCAGGCACATTTTATAAAATACATCATTATACAAAGAGCAACAAGACAGAAGTTATGGTAAAGCCGATGGCACCATGTCACGAACAAAAAATATTGCACATACGCTCTGCCGGTTTGTCATCTAAAACATCACCCGTGCGAACAACGCAATAGGAATTGTCAACAGCTAGACACAAGTAAGGGGTTAAAATGGCACGTATAGCAGGCTCGATTCCAGCACATCAGCACCTTTTAGCGATGGGTTCATAGGATGTTCAGAAATACAAGCACAACTTATTCAATACATCATAGTAACACAATAGTAAGCTTGCACTCTTCGTAAAAGGTGATTATTGCGATTTTTTGGTCAAGGTGTAGACACCGCGCAAAAGAATCCACCTTGAGCGAGCTGGCAATTCTAGTATCATGTAGGCTGAACTGTAGGAATAGCCGTCTTCTTCAGCGAAGTCATCCCGTGCTCCATGAAGTCATCTGCGGTGAAATGGTCCTCGCAGATGCGTACGTGGCGTACAGCTGGGTCGGCGACATTTCTCACAGGTCGCCCTAGCTCTTGGCAAACTCGATCCAAACCTTCGACCTGAAATAATTGTGACGCAGTATAACCGTTGATTATTCGCTTCACTGGATGACTTAAAAAAAAAAACATGCGCATAGCAGCCGGATCTAACAAGAGATTGGCAGCACTGCTTTATATTTACATTAAAGTACACAGAAAAGGCGTCAATCACCTGCTGTCACTAGGAATGCGGAAGAACTTCGTCCCCGGCTGCCTTTGTCTTCGCCCGTTGTTCCCACACCATGAAATGCAGCAGTAGCTCCCGTAATTTAATTAACTCCGTGGCATATTAGTTTGCGCTTGTGTACATACTGTAAAGATTGTTGCAGTCATCAAACGGCGAAGACAAATATATCGCAGCAAAAAAGATAGAAAAGAAAAATATACTCTCTTATGACAGTTATCTATTATATGTTTGCAGGCAAGCATGTTAACATATCGTTCATGAAAAATTCTAACTAGCTTCAATTCCTTGCGGAAGCGAGCTGACGTAAACTGATTTTTTGTCTATAAAGCAGTGACTGTTGTCAGTGGTCGTCTCTATGGCTTTCTTCCAGAACGTACCTATATGCGGCACGGACCAGTGATAAACCTTCACTTTACAGTGATCGCACACTGTCGTAATGATTGCGTAGATCGCAGTATCCGCAGCAATTTTCTTATACCCCTTCACCTGGGCACTTTCGATTGTGATCGAGCCCTCGACCGGGATCGGACTTTCAATCGCGATGGAAAATGATCGCTGATATAGCGGTCCGAGGATCGGGAGTAAGAACAGCCCTAGCGCAACAGATGTCACTAAGTAGGTCCGAAACACCCAGCAAAATTTGCCAAGTTGTCAGAAAAATTCCTTGTATATTACCTTTTCCAGAAAAAAAAAATATTTCAATTTGGTATCATATTGGTAAAAAACGTACCTATCAATGCCGATCACCTAAAATTCTGTGGCACACATCATGCCGTCGGTATTGACACAGATATGAGAAATTATGCCTGAATAAAACGTATTAGCATTTGTTTCACTGCAGTCTAAAACAACCTTTCTTTTTATATATTAAGCTAAGCTTCTCTCTTTTGTCGTTCGTTTCCTAGCAGTCTATGACACCTAAAAAGCACATAGTAGTTTTCGAACGCAATCGGGCAGCTCGACAATGATGCGTCGATGGCAGTCAACTACTCCTGTTCGCGGCTGAAACGCGATCGTGGCATATTGAGGCCCGATTAGGATCTGACTGATCACGATCAAAACTGCTCGCTTCCCATGTGACAAAGGTATTTCCACGTGGTCGATTTCAAATGTGCATTGCACTGTTCGACCCACGCCATATAAAAGGTTTGTGTTACGATACGGGTGAGCCATCGATGAATTCTGTATTTTAAACCGGACGTGTCGTGAGTGACTTTTGGAAAATTACGCTTTCAATGTAATGCACACGCTATTCCGGAAAAGACAGTACAAGAACAAACGGATGGCTCACGGCTCATATTATATACTACATGTGCAAAATACGTTCACGCAGCATTACAAACGACTTGCTGCAATGTTCTTAGCTCAAGAAACATCAAAATTAATCGTGCAGGCAAAAGGAAACAACTTACCGGAAAAATGAGGCGACGCGTTGAAAAGCGCGGTGAGCTTGGCGTAACTGGCGGCACATGACCGGCGCAGCACCAACTTTTATATGGAAATGGAACGCTTGGATGCAACCCTGTGGAAGTGTGATAAGGTGTCGACCTTTGAAGTAGTGTGGAAGCAAACATAGGCCGCCTGGCGGGTGGTCAGACCCTTTTTTGCTCTGCCACGAAACGGCTTGAGTGAAACGCTCTTTACGTAAGTACGTTTCTCTATGATCCCCCGACACCTCCGTGCTGCCATCTGCGCCTCTTTCCACGCCGATCCACAATGCGGCCACGCCGGTGTACTGAAAACCTATGCTCGCCTTCGTCTGCGATATTACTGGCGAGGTATGACCGCTACATACGTCAGAACATTCGGTCATGCACCCCCCCCCCCCCCCCGCCGCTTCTTTGCTGCCGTTACCTTGCCCTGGCAGACCCTTTGACTGCGTTGGCATTGATCTTTACGGCCCGCTTTCACCTACTTCGGCTAACAATCGCTGGGTCATCGTGGCCGTTGACCACCTAACACGTTACGTCGAAACGTCGGCTCTCAAATGTGCTACCGCAAACGATTTCGCTCGCTTCATTCTACACAGTCTTGTTCTTCGTCACGGCGCCCCGAAAGAACTGCTAAGGGACGCGGCCTTGTTTTTCTATCGGTCGCCGTCGAGGCCCTGCTAAAGCAATGTCAAATCGTTCATCGCTGCACCAGCGCCTGTCACCCCCTGACCAACTACATGACTGAGCGGTTCAACCGCACACTCAGTGACATGCTCTCCATGTACATTGACACAGCCCACTCAAACTGGGACCAAGTGCTCCTTTTCGTCACGTACGCGTATAATACGGCTACGCAGACAACGGCGGGGTTTTCTCCTTTCTCTTATATGGCCGGGAGCCTACATCTACCATGGACACCATTCTTCCTTATCGGCCTGAGGCTTCCGAGGCCACATCACTTTCCGAAGCTCACCTGCATGCCGAAGAGTGCCGGCAACTTGCCCGGTCTTTCACTACACAGCTCCAATGGCATCAGAAGCACCGTCGCGATTCCTCGCACCCTCCCGCCTCATACCTGTCTGGCGCCCTCGTTTGGCTCTGGGTGCCTTCCTCCACTCCCGGCCTCGCCACAAAACTGCTTTCTTGCTATCACGGACCTTACCGCGTTCTGCACCAAACTTCTCCCGTGAACTGCATCGTTGAGCCGCTCTCTCCCCCTTCGGACCACCGTCGCCGGGGGCGTGAAACTGCGCACGTCGAGCGCCTCAAGCCTTATTATGATCCGCCCATGCTTTCCTCCCCGTAAGTTGCCAGGATGGCTTCTTTTCCGGCGGGGAAGTAACTGTAATGGGACTGACCGGCAGGAGTTGAAGAAGCGCAGAGAAGAGGTAGACGAGGTAGACGAAGGTTTGTGAGGTGAGAAGGTTTGTGAGGGGGTCTTTTCGAAGAAGAAGAACGCCGCAAGCAAGGGATCAAGGATCAAGGGAGCAAGGGATCGTTGGATCGAGAGTTGGACGGTGCTGACGTGTTCTTGCTGGTGCTTGGCTTCGAGCTCAACTGTGGTGTCCTGGTGGTGCCTACGTGGTCATCTCTGGTGAGGCCGTTCTGCGTGGGGGATTTGGCCGGGTCTCAGGTTAGGTCTGTAGGCCAGGTTAATGTGCATTTGAGGGTGCGTTTGGCTCAGGTATGTCGCTGACCTCCCCGGGTGGAGGATCGGCAACCTGGTTTGCCAGCTTGCCCACCCAAAGCTTGCCGCTAGAAAATTTTCGTAAAAATGGAATTGACATCATCCCTGTTGCTCTCGTGCCGATCGGTGAAGGAGCGATCAAGATGAAAAGCTCCAAGGTCCTTCAGCAGGAGCTAAGATCTCTCACTACCCACTACCTCCAGATCTCTGAGGTGCGACCGTTCGGCCGGAGAGGCATTGTTTGCAGGTCCGCTGACATTGATTGTGTCACAGACCTGCTCCAGTGCAAACTTTTTCAGTCATTAGCGGTTAAAGCCTTCATCCCGGAACAGCTCGCATGTTCCAAAGGTATTGTTCGTGGCGTGGACCCAGCATTTTCCCTGCAGGATATAGTGGAGGAGTTTCAGGATGCAGGTGTGGGGGTTCTTTCTGTCTACCGGTGCAGTAGAGAATTCTATGGTGTGCGTGTTGCGACAGAGTCAGTTATCACTACGTTTGCTGGTTCCTCCTGTCCTTCTGAACTCAAGGTTTGGCCGATAGTGTATCGTGTGGACCCTCTGCAGCCCCGTCCTCTTCAGTGCAACAACTGTTGGCGTTTCGGTCACAGTGGTAAAGCGTGTAAGTCGGCGACCCGCTGCCGTGTTTGTGGAGAAGGGCATTCAGATGACAGCTGCGCCTCTGATCAGCCCCAGTGTTGCCTATGCAAGGGCAACCACTCAGCTGATGATGTCAACAGCTCGAAACGAGCCGACGAACAAAGCCTGCTCGATATCATTCAAGCGAAATGATGTTCGAGAGCAGATGCTTATGCACTTCTGGATCGGAGGGATACTACATATGCCAGCCGTGCGCGAAGCTCTGTTGCTGATATACCGTGA
The DNA here is from genome assembly GCF_052857255.1 of Amblyomma americanum. Taxonomy (NCBI): domain Eukaryota; kingdom Metazoa; phylum Arthropoda; class Arachnida; order Ixodida; family Ixodidae; genus Amblyomma; species Amblyomma americanum. The sequence continues at coordinate 69,629,402 of NC_135499.1, forward strand.
AGTTTGACTACTTCAATAGTGTCCTCAGTAGAACAGGCTCTTTCTGTGGTGGTCGAGCGAATGCTGGGCAGTTTCACCGAGGCTCTATCTCAACTTGTTGCTGGCCAATTTCTGCCTACTGAATCACATGTTTCGGCGGCTACGCCGGCATCCCTCGCAAGTGCTGCTAGTAAGAGTCATTCCATGTCGCCTGCTACCGTGTCCCAAGTACCGCCTGCCAACAGCGCTCCTGACAGTGTCGCTCACGTAGATACTTGTAGCATGGACGTTGAAATGTTCACCACTTCCCAGAAGCGTCGAGCTTCTTCCTTACCCTCGAAGTCAGCTGTTCCGCAAGTCAAAGCAAGGAAAGGACCCCCCAAATTAATTCCCCAGACTGTTGTGCTGAAGGAGGCTGTTGATGCCTCTTTAACCAGTCCATAATCATGGCGGGTCTAAAAGTTATGCAGTGGAATTGTCGCTCCGTACTTTCTGCTTTACCGGATCTTGAATTACTTCTTCATAAACATAATCCAGATATTGTGCTTTTACATGAAACGTGGCTCTCTCCACTTAAATCATTCACATTTAAAAAATTTCGTGTTTTCAGGGTAGATCGCGTTAATGGCAGGGGTGGTGGGTTACTAACTATGATCTCTACGAAAATATGTCACCGGGCATCAATCTCGCAGACAGTTATGCGCCCTGACTGTGAGTTGTTGGCGGTTGAAATCTCCCTTCCACAGTGCGCCAAAGTCACTATTGCTAACGTCTACTTCCCAATCGGTGTTCACAGGACAGAGTGTTTGGGTACCTTACTGAGCGGCGCAAACAGCACAGTCATCGCAGGAGATTTTAATTCGCACCACAGTGTCTGGGATAGTCGCTCTGACTCCTGCGGCCAGCTTCTGTGGTCCTGGATGTCAATGAATGCAGTGCGCTGCTGTAATTCCGGAGCAGTAACCTTTATGCGAGGAGGATCCCGTTCAATCATAGATTTAACATTAGCATCTCGTGGGGTTGGCGTATCTGCATGGTCAACTGAAGACTCAGGTACATCTAGTGACCACTTTCCAATAACCTTTTCTATTATATCCTCGCCTATCAGAAAAGGTGGTGCAACCATGAAATTTGTAAACCACATTATGCACAAAAAATTGATATCGGCCTCACTCCCCTCCATAGTTAGCTCAGGTCGAGCACAAAGAGCTCAGCGGACAATTACCTTTCTGCAGATGCTGCTGAGAGCTCTGTATTCTCGGTGTGCACTACTGCTCCTGCCAGACAGCCGTCTCCTTGGTGGACGGAGGAGTGTGAGAAAGCTTATCGTCGTAGAAAAGCAGCCTGGAAAAGCCTTTCCTACAATCAGAGCCCAGCTAATTGGATAAATTATAAGTTCTTCTCTGCATGTTTCAAAAGAACTGTTAAAAAGTCAAAGGAGGATTATAATCAAAATTTAAACACGTATCTCTCAAAACCCCAGAATAAGAAGGCTCTCTATAGATTCATGGCGCAGAGTAACAGCTCTCCGGCCTCCAATCGCATAAGGTCAATGGTAATGTCTCCGCAGGAGGCTAAGCAAAACCCTGAACGCATCGCGCAGGGGCTGGCCTTACGTTTCCAGGTACAGAAAGCAGAACCTTTGCACACTCTCACCCCCAGCTCGGACTATCCTGAGGTCGACGTGTCGGAGCTCCTGCAAATTGTTTCCTCGATGCACTCTGCTGCTCCGGGATCTGACGGGATTACTGTGGGCATGTTAAAGGTTTTAGCGCACGACTTTCCAACTCACCTTCTAGATATTGTAAATGCGTCATTGGAAACCTCTTGGATTCCTCACAGTTGGAAAATTACGAAAATAATTTTACTTTTAAAAAATGCAGACAATGGATTTCAATTAGACAATATTCGGCCAATTGCTTTAACCTCAAATTTAGTAAAGCTAATAGAAAGAGTAGTACACAGTCGCCTCACAAAGCATGTTCATCATATTAACGGCCTCAGCCCCGCACAGATTGCCTTTCGTCGCGGTTGTTCCATATGGTCCGCGCATGTGGATCTCGAGAGCCGAATACGACTCTCAATGCGCCAGAGAGACATTTCGGCCTTGGTGACGCTTTACGTTGCGAAGGCCTATGACAGCGTGGAGCACACAGTCCTCATTAACAATCTTGCTCAACTACAACCACCGCATTACCTCTACGCCTGGATTTGTGAATTTCTAAAAGATAGATTTTTCTTCTGTACAGACGGATCTTTTTGTTCTAATACCTATGGTCAATCAAGAGGTGTGCCGCAAGGCTCTGTTCTTTCTCCGCTGCTTTTCAACATATTAGTTCAGGACATCCCCATTCATCCTAACGTTACAGTTTATGTATACGCAGATGATATAGCTTTTTTCGCATCAGCAAAGGATATTCATGTGCTCTACGGGTATTTGCAGGCATATCTGAATGCTCTTGAAGTCTGGTTGGACCAAATCAATTTATCACTTAATGTCAGCAAATGTGGCGTGCTGGTATTTCCACCCGACGCTCCTATGTACATCTCGCTAGCCTACCGCTCCACTTCAATTCCGCAGGTGGAGTCGGTTAAATACCTAGGTGTTACCTGTGACCAAAATTTGGACTGGCGACACCATATTAAGAATAATGTTATTAAAGGGGAACGTGCACTGGGCCGTTTGACCCGAGTTGGCAATAAAAAGTTTGGCATGCGTCGTGACACGCTACTGTTGCTCTATAAGGCTTATATGAGACCGATTCTGGAATTTGGTTGCCCCTTGTTCTCTGGTAGCGCGAACTACAAGCTGCAGCCATTAGCCTTACTGGAAAGGCGAGCCCTACGGCTATGCCTCGGGCTCCCAAAATCAGCTTCCAACGCTGTCCTTTATCTGGAAGCCCGTATCCCCAACCTCTATTCCCGCTTCCAACTTCTAACAGTGCGTACTTTCCTCAAGTCTTTTGACCCGGCCCCAGGCGTTAGTATTCTAATTTTTGTATCCCAACCACACCTTTTTTGACTAATCACTAGCCACGTTATCAGCTTCCGCTAGTTAGGTTCACGCAGAATCTGTTAGCTCCGCTTCAGGTTGATCTGATCTCCTTGCAACGAGTTGCTGACACGCAGGCTGATCCCGTCTTTTATTACGACTTTATTTTCCCGTCCCATGCGAAGCATATGCCCGCACATACCCTAAATGGTCTTCTTTCTGAACACCTACAGAATTTTCCACATCATACTGTTCTCTCCACTGATGCCTCCGGCAGCTGTGAGAAGGCGGCGATTGGCATATATTCGCAGGATCTAGCTTGGAGCTACTCCGTTCGTATCCCTGATTATACTCCTATATTCTTCGCAGAGTTTTTGGCCATTGGTTTGGCTCTTCTCAAAATTCCCAGACATGTCGCACGGGTTCTTATTCTTACAGACTGCCTTTCAGTTATTGTCTCTCTTCAAAATTCGGAAAAATCTTTCTTGACTCGTTCACTTAGGTTTTTTGTTCCGAGCACAGTGCGCGAGATCCGTTTGGTCTGGGTACCTGGGCATTCAGGCGTCTATTTTAACGAGGTGGCTGATTTATTGGCAAGGTCAGCTCTCAGCGCACCTGTAATATATCCCGTCCCTCACCTCATTCTGTTAGCAGCTTCATGTTTCCAGCGGTTCCAACATATTTCAGCCACTTTGAGTGATCCGTTGCTCAATACCGTGGACTTTCAACACCTAAAGTACCCATGGAATATCCGGTGGTGTAAGTCAAGGCTTTGTGAAGTGTCCATGACGCTCCTGCGAAGTAGAATCCCTCACTTAAACTTGTACTTATGCAGGTGCGGGTTCGCTGCGACAAACCTTTGTGTATCATGTGGGCAAGTTGAATCAATCGATCATTTTCTCCTCTCTTGCCGGCGGTTCGCGGTTCAGAGAAAGCAATATCTGGAGGTTCCTCTTTCGAGACTAGGACTGCCTCTGTCTCTTACAGTTCTTCTATCGTTCGGTGCGAGCGCCAAGGGATTCCCGTTAAGCAGTGTATGCGGCTACCTTCACGATTACATTAGTGCAACTAATCGATTATCTTGTTAGCTATATACAAAATTCTTTTGCATGTCCAAAAAAGGCTAGATTGATTCTATTTCGGATGGCTCATACCTCTTGATTTCATTTTATTTTTCCAATTTTTTTAATCTTGATTCAGTCTTCTGACGTTTCCTTCCCCGCGCAAATGCTTCATTGGCATTCTACTCTATACCTTGGCCAATCCCCCCCACGTGGGTATGTGCCATATTACTAGAGGGGAAGAAGAAGAAGAAGAAGAAGGAAAAGAAGAAGGAATAGAAGAAGAAAAAGAAGAAGAAAAAGAAAAAGAAGAACAAGAAGAAGAATTTTGATTGACGCCTGTGCCTGTGTCCATCGTGCCGCCGTTCGACCAACGCCAACCGACTCGCGCTTCCAATAAACACCTTTACAAGATATATATACAGAGAGGTGCTCGGGGAGAGATCCCTGGTGGTTTTCGCCCCTTACATTACAAGGGGGATCTCAAAGGTGCCCGTGTGATGTGTGATGTCAGTGCCGTTAAAAATCCCCAGGTGGTGGGAATTATTCTGGAGCCCTCCACTACCACGCCTCTTTCTCTGTTTTTTAAATCAAAAGCTTTACTGGCCGCGAACTTGCGATTTCGCAGTGGCGGTGCTCCGAGGAGGCACACGACGTCACAACGCGCCCCTCGCCGCGGATATTTCTCTCGCTCGCTCCCTAGTCACTGCGCATGCGCCACGAGTAGTACCGAGGCACAGGTAATCCGCCGCTGTGCACCGCCGCGCCTTTCCTCAAAATACAATTTTCAATTTTCAGTTTTCCCTTTCTTCTTTCCCTCCCTTATTCATCCCTTCCTTTACGGCGCGGTTCGGGTGTCCACCGAGATATGTGAAACGGTTACTGTGCGACTTCATTTCTTCAAAAACCAAACAAAATAAGTGAGCCGACCGCGTTCATAAAGTTCATTGGCGTTCACAAGTTTGCAAAGGCCGTTCATTTTCAAGAAAGGAAAAGCGCACAACCGGCTCCGTGCGTCAGTGGAGACCTCAATCTCGCTTTCATGTACGCGGCGTTGGTGTCCAACTGCAAAAGCCTGCTTTGATTGCGTTCCGCACACTGCATAGGCAGCGCGCCCTCTCTGCCACCCTGGGAGGTGGCATGCAATTAATGGTTGATCGCGAGAGATTGATCACTAAATGAACGCTGCGGCCTAGCTATTGCTGCAGGGCCGCATGTCAGCCACAACGCTGTCAGCGCTAATGCATTCAGGCCAGATTTCTCTCCCACCACCGCCACATGTATCAAAGCACGAATGAAGCCTCCGCATATCCAGGGAGCCAGTTATGCGCCCTTCCTTTGCTCAATGCCGTCGCCGTCTAGAACATTGTCAACGCCAACGCCAATGAACACAGCGAACGCCATCTTTCGCTTTGTATATCCTGGATTAGCTGAGCTAATCCGCATTAATTTTTTTCTTTCACTCCCACCTTCGTCCCTATCCTTACGGAGCGGGTCGAGTGTCCATTGAAATGTGAGACAATGACTGCGCCAGTTCCTTTCCTCAAAATCCAATTTTCAACCAATTTCCTCAACTGCACCACGAGGGAAAATGAGTTTTGAGGAAATAAAATGTGGACTAACTGTTCGGTTCTCAGTGGACACCGCAACTCGACCGTGAGGAAAAATTGGTCATGATGAAATAAAAGACGCAGTAACTGCTGCACTTCTCGGTGGCCACTTCAACTGCGCCATGAGGAAACATCAGTTTTGAGAAAATGAAAGGTGGTGTAACCGTCCCGCTTCTCAGTGATCATCGCATCTTGGCCATGAGGGAAAATTGGTTTTGATGGAATGAAAATTGGAGCAGCCGCCCCGCTTCTCAGTGGACAACACAACTTGGCTGTGAGAGAAAATTGATTGTGAAGAACTTAAAGGCGGAGTAACTGTCCCGCTTCTCTGTGGAAACTTCAGCTTGGCCGTGAGGGAAAGTTGGTTTTGAGGAAATGAAAACTGTCCCGCTTCTCAGCGGACACCGCAACTTGACCGTGAGAGAAATTGGCTTTGAGAAACTGAAAGGCCCAGTAATTGCTGCACTTCTTGGTGGGCACCTCAACTGCGCTTAAATTGGTTTTGAGGAAATGAAAGGCGCAGTAACTTTCGCACTTCTCGGTGGCCACCTCAACGGCGCCATGAGGAAAAAAATGGCAGTGGCTTAGCTCGGCTATGCCAGGATATACGTAGCGTGTTGTGGTCACTGTATGTTTAGCAATGTGAGACATTGGGTATACACATCTTTTATTCATTTTGCTTGACAGAGACGGACTGCCCAATGATCTGCGAAGTAGCATACACTGGTCTCAATTTTGTCGATACAGTATGGTAGTACCTCTTCAGTATACAAGCTCTATTGTAGTTCCCCAATGTGTAGTCTTGACGTAAGGGTCCGAAGCTAAATTAAAGTCAAACTTTTCTTTCACACACTGAGAGTCCTGTTTCCTATGTAAGTCACCCAAAGTCACGCACAACTGTGAAACCGTGCCGTAGGCTGATATACACGTGGCAACCACATCAATCGTCTGCTTGACAGATGTTCTCGGTGCCATGTAGACTCCTTGGATGATGCCACTTTCCAGAAGCCGAACACAGCAGGCTTCACCATTAGAGAGATTTAGTTTCACGTACGTAGAGGCTTCACGTACGTAGAGCTCTTACGGGTGACCAGTGCGCATGCGCAGAACGCAAAGGGTATGCACGAGTCTCACGTACGTACGTGAGATTCGGATTTTTACGTTTCGGTCTTTGCGTTTCTTGCGTACGTAGCGTTGACAAACATGGCGGCGCCCTGCCCGCCGCTTCACAGCGATAACAGCTTCGTCGCTAATCCCTCGACGCGATATCGTGCTCTAAACTGCTTTATTCGCCTTCGATTTGCCCATCCTTACTCTAGCATAAGGTTTCAAGAGACAAATAGCTTTCGTCTTTCAGACAGAAGGGCGATTTTTCAGCTGTTAAGCCTGACGAAGTAGCGTTGGTCGTCGTCATAGGAACGGTCTCGCGAGATCTCGAACTGAGAGAGCCCCAAACCAGCCAAACATAGTCGAATTGAGAAGGCCCCAAACCAGCCAAATATAGCCAAACCGCCAAACACGAGGACAGACCGAATGGCTTGGCTTAAAGACTTGCCTTCGATGATTTAGGCTACAACCAGTGTCTGTGTTTCTTAGTAGACGGCGCTAGGAGTAACGCGCGGCGTGCGTCGCGTACGTGTGACTATAAGTGTTTCAAACGACCTGCGTGCAGGCTACGTAACTTCTCACGTTTGCGTAAGTGAACCTTCTAAGTACGTGAAACTAAAACTCTAATATTCACCGCGAACGAAGGGAGATGTCTGACACCGGTGATACCTTGTTTCACGTACGCACAGGCTGCAGTGTCCTTATTTGGTTCAAGCCAACTGCCAGGCGACAACCTCAGGATCGGAACTGTAAATCTTCTCTTGTCTATACCACCGTTTAGCAACGGCTGGGCTCTCCTTCTCTGCATGCATGTCAAATGTTGTGATATAGACGCCCTGTCTGTTGTTGCCAGTAAGAAAGGAAAGGAAAGTGCACAGGCCTGCTCACTGGCTCTAGCCGAGCCACAATCGCTACCACGTGCAGATATGAGAGTTGAAAGATGGGATAGAAAGACAGGATAGTAAAGACGCGCTAAAGACAAGGCCGCTCCCGGAGGTAGTGCAATACCGGGCCAGCCGATTGCGGGAGTGAAGCATCCTTCAAACTCTCCGCCACATTTCCAAAAATAAGTCGAATTGGACCCGTAACAGATACTGTAAGGGGTCCGGACATTCGCCTCTATAGACGCCCACTACATCTCCGCCTTTTATACGCAATCCTGCGCATGCGACGCGGGGCTCGGGTGATAGAGTGGCGTGCGGCGAAGCGGCGACGAAGACAACGCAGCTGCAGGGTCTCTCTGGTTACCATGGTATGGGCGCGTGCGAACTGCTCATCCGCGTGACATCACGCTCGGCTTTGACGGTGGAGCGGGTGCGCGGCGTCGGCAAAGCGCACGCCGCGCTTTGCTCCTCATCGGTTGCCATGGTAACGGCGCATGCGCACAAGTTTCCTCTACCATGTACCGCAAAATGCTCGACTGCTAGCCCAGTGTAGCTCTCGCTACGAAATTGGTTTGGGAAAATGAAAGGTGGATTAAGTGTCCCGGTTATCAGTGAACACCGCAATTTCCCCTAAAGGAAACTTGAGTTTGAGGAAACGAAAGCCGCAGGGACTCTCTCGCTTCTCGATGACCACCGCAACTGCACCATGAGGGAAAGTTGGTTTTGAGGTAATGAAAGGCGCGTAACATCAGCGCTTCTCGGTTGGCACCTCAACTGCGCTATAAGGGAAAATTGAAAAATTAACCGAGGAAAGGACATCGCGCAGCAATTGTTCCAAATCTTGGTGGGCGCCCCTACCGCGCCGTAAGGAAAGAGTGGAAGGTGGTAGTGAAAGAAAAAGAGAGAAAGTGGTGTCGTAGTGGAGGGCACCGGAATAATTTTGACCACCTGGGGATCTTTAACATGCGCAACACACGGGCGCTTTTTGCGCTTCGCCTCCACCGAAATGCGGTCGTCGTGGCCTGGATGAAGCCGCGCCCTCGGGTTCTGCATTCGAGCGACCTCAGCAAAGAGCCAACGCTGCGGGCTTGCTGTCAACTGAAGCTGGTACCAAGCCACACGAGACTTGTTAAGAAAACGCGTGCTGTGAATCCCGGTTACGATCAGGATGCATTTGATAAAGCCAGCTGCACAACGGAAAACTTGCCGCGAATACCACCAACAGCTTTGGTAGCGCGAAACGTTAACGCCAGTTGCATTGTTTGAGTGGGTCTGTTTGCTCAGGCGTACCTCATGCAGGACCTGCCTATGCTCGGTCTTTCATCCATCGACGAAAACGCGGGCGGCCGCCGTGACAGGCGTGACGGGGAAAGCCACTCAGCTTTTTCATATGACGACACCAGTGGCGAGAGCGTTGGTACCAATAAGCGTTGCGCGTTGCACCGCTTCTCTCAACACCCTTTCCTCCTCGCTCCCCGACTACAACGACGCAACGCAGCCGCGAGAAGTAGTAGCATCAGGTAACTATTTTCCGACAAATACAGGACTTGGTTCAGCCCATCCGCCTAGACAACGGCCTGGAGCCCTTGCACTCGGGAGGCGTCTTCGGCCACGCGGACGTTTCTCAACTGAGTCTCAGAGTCTGAGCTTTGCATTATAGCCTCCCAGAGATCCTCTGTCCTAGTTTCTTCGTGTACGCCCTATGTTTTAGTGCAGCTTTATACAATGTGAAAAAGGTCTGCCGTATACCGTGACATAACGGACATCTATCTGATAATTACCCCGGATATCACTGCCTAAGATTAGCTGGGTTTGTGTAAGTCCTCGTTTGTAATCATGTCCAGAACTCTTCCTGATTCTTATTTAATTTCCTATCTTCCGGTGGATATTCTGCCCTGCTGAGCCATAAGTGTTACGTCATCTCTGTATCTGATTAGCCTATCTCAGCGAGGGTATATTGACGGCTTGAGCCAGCACAGAAAGTAAGATCGCTGGTAAGCTCGTGAGCTCCCTCCTTACCGTGGAATTTAGAGTGGGCTGATGCCCAAATTATTGTATCATTTTATCGCTTTCGAAGAGATTCTTCCCTTGAGAAAGTTCTCGATTGCTGTTTCCGAATCACTTATAATTGTGTTTGCTCTTGTTCCCTATATCGCGAGAGCAATGGCTACACCTCCTTTGCTGTTTCGGCTATAGTCCTTTTGACCGAGCTGATCAATCTTACGTTTACCCGGTCGTCAGCTCCGACTGCGACCGTTACGTGTCGGTCTTCAAACCCGGCGGCGTCCACATAGACCACCTCCTGTCGTGCTCGATATCCCTTCTGGAGCGTTTCCGCTCTTTTCTGCATTTTTTATTGACGGTATTCCGGACGCATATTCTTCGGGAGCGGGGTATGTAGAGTCCATTCCTGAACACAGTCGGGACGTTGATCATGGGTTACCCTTTGGCTCTTGTAGTGGATGTATAGTCAGGAATATGTTTCGTCTCGTTGAGGACTTGGCCAGTTTTGTATATTGGGAGCTTCGGTTGGCCCCAACCACTTCTGCCAATGGCCGCCGCAGTGAATCAATGGTTATGGCGCTCGGCTGCTCACCCGAATGACGCGGGTTCGATTCCGGCCGCGGCGGTCGTATTTATATGCAGGCAAAATTCTAAAGGCCCGTGTACAGTGCGACGCCAGGTGGTCCAAATTTTTGGAGCCCTTCACTACGGCGTCCCCATAGCCTGTGTCGCTTTTGGACGTTAAACCCCTATAAACCAAACCAAACTTCTGCCAACGTATTTTGCACCCAGAATTTCATCAGCCGATGTGTAGACATATTGATGGGAAGGCCTAGTGCTGTCTTCATGCTTTGCCTAAAGATGTAATAGGGGAGTAATTATGGGCATCCACCCAAGCGCACCCAAACGGCTACAAAGGAAAGCTGCACATTTTTCCTTCGTAGCCATATGGCTGCGCTTTGGTGGATGCCAATAAGGAATTATTCCCTTATTACAAACCTACTCCATCTTGCGGAATTTCCTAAACATTTGATTTTCCTACCGATGGTGTCGATCTTTTCCTTCTCTCAGTTGGTTACGTGCAGGTACTGTCTGCATAAGCGATCCTGCTGATGACGAAGGCCTGTACTATATAGTCTTAGGAGGTTGGCTTTTTTCAATTCATCTGGTGGTAAGCGATGCGTCGAATTAGGCGCATCGCTTGCTGAGCGAAGCCCTCGAGTTTCAGAAGATTTTTCACCATGGCGTCCGTTGTCTTGTAGCACATGCCCGGTATCCTAATCTCGTCCAACTTGGGCATATGTGCTGCGTCAGCGTTGCAACGAAAAGCCGCTCCAACAGGTTGTGCTTCCGGTGATCGAGAATAGTCAGTGCGCACCGGTGCAGGTGATCGAGGATGCATTAGTAGCCTACAGTTCCTCGGCGCAGTTCAGTTCTTGTGGTCGTCAGCGAACCCGATGACCTCTTCTATCGTTATGTATTGATTCCTTGGATATTCCGCCTTCCTCTTTTTTTTTGTGGGAGGGACTTGCTCACTTATTGCCTTTGCTGGCTTAAGACTCGGCCTAGCCTGCATTTTGACATCAACTGAATATTGGGCGAGTTGGTGAACGTTTAGCATTTTGAACAACGCGAAGAAACCAGGACTAAGAACGAAACACGCACACACGAAGCATTGATTACCAACTGAATTTTTATTAGGAAAGACTCATGCGGAAACATCGCCATATTGCACACCCTGTCTGTAGCCAAACTTCTGGTGGCGTTACACCCGACTGAGCTGGATTATCTTGCTGTAACTATATCAACTTCATGAGGTTATTGCGCGCGTGTCCTTTTATTTGTTTTTTTCTTTTCGCGTGTGTTTTTTATGCCTTGTGTGCCTGCGCACTGGGTTTGAGGGCTTTATAAGTATGCGTCTTTAATGAAGATTCAGTTGACAGCCAGCGCTTCGTGTGTGTGAGTGTTTCTTGCTTACTCCACGTTTCTTTGCGCTGTTCAAAACCCTGCAGGGAAATGTGGTTTCTATACTCAATCTCATAAGTTGCTTGCAAAAGCTGTCGAAGACCTCATCAGCCTCATCAGAGACCTCATCAGCCAATAAGGCAACGTGTGCCTCCGCTACAAGTCCTCTCTGCTCGCGGCATGCACAGATATGGTTAGAAAATAACCCAAATTGACGCTGACTACGTATCATAAGTGTATGCACGCTTGCGTATGCTAAATGCAAGCATTTTGGGCTATGTTACACCATTTGTCACATTCTTATTTTTAGTTCCATCTTATGCAAACGGAGATGCAACGGTTAGCTCAATTCAGTGGCGTCATTAGCTTGTTAAAGCGGGCACCATTTCTGTCAACAAAACCGACGCTCCTCCTAGGACTATAAGCGGGAGAGTCGTCAACCTAAATAAAAAACAGAAGGAATTTATCCCTCAAAAGTTTTGTTATAGGCGAGATGAGACGAAGCAAAAGCCCAGTGGCCCATGTACGGCCAATGAACGTACTGAAAACAGCAGTAACAACGCCGAATGCAGTCCGAGGTGAGGGGTCCTGCTTCGAAGGGGAGGAGATCGTCATTTTGGAAACGATGTTTGAACATAACGCAAGAGTCGCGTACGCTGAACTCGGGAAGTTTTGTCTACGCAATTTTCAGATTGCGAGTACGTTACGTACGGGTAACGCGAGTGTATGTTAAGGCTTGATATGAAGTAGCGTTTGTCGCATGCGCACATTAAAGCACGCGATCCCATATACACATATGCTTATTTTATAGCACTTCCTTCTGCTGCGTCGGAACGTCGCATGTGCACTCATCGCAGCTTTAGTAGTGCTGCAAATGACCACTGAGATGGAGTATACAGTTCTCGCTGCAAAAGAAGAGGGCGCGTAGCGTTGCCGGGAGGTTGAGGCGGAAATAAAGGTGCGGTTGCTGTCCCGCAAGGTTCAAAAGCGCGCATTCGTTCTGTCGGTGGAACTTTGTGCTGTGACGAAGAGGAGGGGAGGAAAGACGCATTAAGGCGGCAGCCTCGTCCGCATTTTGCGGACGTCAACGCAAATTTATTGTAAGAGCAGGTAAGCCGACTTAAGAAAAAGTGGAAAGCGCAGTATGTCGGAACGCCTTAGCCCTGCTGCCGACAGCACATGCATTCGCAAGCATGGCGAGGAATCGTGAAGGTTCTTCTGTTTTGTTTTCTCTATGTACGAACTTCCTTGAATGATCTCACCCTAGTCGAAACGCGCGTGTTTGATTGTGAAACGAAACAGAGTGCTGTCTTCGGCATTTCTAGGAAGCCGACGTGTACAGGAACAAATTGTTGCGCGTTTCCCGCAGGTTGGTGAAAATGTTCGTCGTCAAACAGCAGATGGCAGATATGGGCACCATCGACGTATACCTGGACGCAACTGGTGTGTACAGCATGGCTTCTCTGCGTGACGTTTAAATATTAAGTTGCGCTGTAACCAGACGAAACTAGCACAGCGGAGACGTATGCCTGGCGCCACCGCTGCTCTTGCGCACACGCAGTAGCAGGGGTGGGGCAGTAGGCGCCACTGCGCATGCGCAACCAGCGTCCGGTAACCTGTATACGTCTCCACTATAGTAAACATTACATATTTAGCCCAACAAAATCGAAGGACAGGGAAGAATAGACAATACGAGCACTGACTCACAACTTGTTGCTAATTGTACGTATATATTTGATTTGTACTGCTATTTTTGTTCTTTTAGCTATATTTCATATTGAATTGCACATTTATGTTATTACTCTTTTGTTGTTGCTTTGCTTTGTGTGATATCTCTTTTTTGTGATATGCATCATGTATGCTAAATGCTCTGTGTATGCTATGGAAATAGTATAGATCAGTTACTAACTTTTTGGGTGAATGTTTATTTATCTCTTTTTTAACACACGCTATTGCCATGTATTGGGTCTCCTGGGCCTAGTCAAGCTCGTAGCTTTTAGTTCAGGAGACCTTTCCAATTTCTGGAAAACATAAAATATGTATGTATGTAAGACATGTTAGAACAACAAAACAAAAAGAAAATACGAAGGGCACTTATGACTGCTTACCTGCTTTTAATGCGAAAGCTTTGTTTCATCGTGAGCTCTCTTGCGATGTTCAATAAAGATTCCGTCGTTACTAATGACATGCCTAATCATTATCATATGGTCGTAAGGGAATGCAAACAGTATACTCCGTTTCAAACATCAAGTGCAACGCTGTGAAGGCTACGGAAGTAGTCCGCAAAAAAATAGAGAGGTGTACCACTCCGCGCTGTTCTGTGGCCGTGTGCTCTAACGCGTCACTCCCGAGAATCGACATGCAACTGGGGGTGCGTGGATTGAAATCCCGCATGGTAAAACATTTTTTTTCGCACATTTGTTTTTCAACGCAAGTTGCATTTCGTGTGACTTGGAAGGAGAAATCTCGTTTTGTTCAGAATCGCTTGAATATTATGCCGCGTTCTGAAATGAACTGTATGTATCTGTCCCTTTGATGCATACCGCGTTAATGTGAGCTGTCCGAAATCCGTTGTCAGTGAGCTCGCACCGGCATTTGGTCAGCAGTGGCGGTTTTCTTCCAAATTCTGCACCACTGTGACTATTCCTTTTAGGTGATAATAATTGGTTTTTGGTGGAAAGGAAATGGCGCAGTATCTGTCTCATATATCGCTGGACACCTGAACCGCGCCGTAAGGGAAGGGATAAAGGAGGGAGTGAAAGAAGAGAGGAACAAATAGGCCCGTAGTGGAGGGCTCCGGAATAATTTCGACCACCTGGGGATCTTTAACGTGCACTGACATCGCACAGCACACGGGCGCCTTAGCGTTTTTCCTCCATAAAAACGCAGCCGCCGCGGTCGGGTTCGAACCCGGGAACTCCGGATCAGTAGTCGAGCGCCCTAACCACTGAAGCGAGAGATTTGTGTGAAAAGATGGTGTTCATTCGTCAGGTTTAATTAATTAGCACAGTGGTGAGTGCTCCGCCGTGGCCCGATTAACAAGTGGCCCTCTGCAACTTTCGATTTCGCTGTTGCCGAGGGACCCACTCCTTTGTGGGTCTCTCTTAAGGTACCATGCATGCTATGAATTGTTCCGTGCAACCGCTTAGCGGCGCATCCAGCCTTCGCCAAAAGGGTCTGGGACCGACTTTGGCACTGTGCTGTAGAGTGGCCCAAAGGACTTGGCGAGAGCAATTATTTTTTACCGATCGTAAAGTTCAGACGGAAGATGTCTGTTAATTTCGAAAGCTGATTTATCATACACGAGCGCAGAAAACATAATCTAAACTTCTTAATCGCCTGTTATCTGACTGCATATGTGCAACATTCTAGTGCATACCTGAAATTCTTTTGTTTTTTTAAAGGTATTTTTCGCTCCTAAGCAAAGCACGTTTTCCTTTGTCATTGAAAAGAGGGCTCTATAACTGGGCTATTATATGGGGCAGAACAGTAGTATATTTAAATTGATGGGTCAAATTATACACTCCACCTCAATATGGCCTGTATTCCCGTGTTAAATGCAGAACGTAGTTTTGATTCACACAGTGACAGAAAATAGTACTGCCTCAAAAGTTAAAGATTTGTTGTCGTGCACAAATGTATATAAGGCAATACAGAGGCAAGTCAGCTTGTCAGAAGAGCAGAAGCTGCTCAGGAAGGATTTTCATGCAGCCAGGCAAAAAGAGTTCCGAGCAGTGGGAGCGCCAAGTAAGAATGCAGTAAAAGTTGTACAACGCTATAAAGGAATATTTCTAAAGAGCAAACAATAAATGAGACAGGACATTAAAGAATGTTCACCACGCAGTGTTTGCGAGAAATGGTTTATTCTGGAAACAGCCAGTGGCATGGATCACATTACATACAAATTAAAGGACATGTGCAGTGGAGATGCACCAACACACAATCAGTCAAGTGCTCCAAAATAGGAAAAAAAGTGTGCAGGCCATAGAACAACATTATTTCATACAGAGTGAACCTGACCAATGTCTATACAGGATTCAAAAAGCAGTGCATTTTCATTCAACGAAATCAATTTCCTGGGATATGTACAGCCCGCGTCACCCTTGTGCAGAGCGCTTGAGCAGTGCGTACCCGGTAACAAAAAGTGAAATTACAGAGCAGCCCCTGATTTCTTGTCAAAGTGGTCGTGTCTACTTTGTACTACTTCAGCTAAAGTGTTTCCTCGGAACCTAGCGGCTGCGACAAGCTCTGGATTTGTTTGCACGGTAGTGCACCGCCCGAGCGCTCTACACAAGCATGACGCATACTTTACTAACTAAGAGACATGACTCGAAAAAAACAAATTCACACTGAACCGAGCAAGAGCCAGCTTGAAATCATTCACATCCCCCAAAATAACATACAGCACTGGCTACCTCAACACTGGCACTGTAGCATTGCATAACATGTCAAAACGACCAGAGATTTACAATAACGCAACACAACATGGAACTAGGACACACCCATACATACCATTCCCAACCCTCACACACAAAATGAGGCCCATTCTTAGGGGTGTGTGAATGTTCGAAATTTTTGGACAGCAAATTGAATAACTTCCTGTTGAATTAGTGGAACGAATCAAACAGTACATGTTCAAAATTATTTTAAACGAACCAAATTTGCTCTCAAAGTTTCATATATTTTCGAATAATTGACACAACGCTTCATTCTTTTCATTTTATTTGTTCTTAGTTTTCTGCGTTCAGAAAACTAAAGGATCAGGGACAAAATGTACTGTGTACCTGACCAGGTCCCTAAACCCTTCGTTTGTTCGGAAACAGTGGAATTTTTTAGAACAAAAAACACAAACACAGAACCTAGGAAATTCAAATGCAGCAACTACAAATACAGCATTAAAAGAACATTACATACAGAATTAATAAAGGAGCATTACAACAAACACATAATACTTCAATGAAAGCAGCGCTAGAAGTAATCAACAGAGTAGACATAATTCACTATGTAAAACAACACAACAGGTCTTACACAAAAAGGGATCATGTATTAACAAATTTGAAAAGTGGAATCGGGCAGAGGTCACCATTGTTAACACATGAATTCATCAAAACATATCAAACATAGGAACATTCCTCAAATAAATATTTAACGAAGTCTCTCTTAAACACTCTGGTTAAAGAAGTTTCCATTGCAATGTTAATTTCTCTATTTTGATTTAGAAGAGAGGGTATTAGTATTTAGAACTTTGATGGCCATAGTTGGTCCTATGTCGTGGCATTCTGTATTTAATTACTCTAAAAGGAAAGGATAGACTTTTTCAAGCTATAATTGCTCAAAAAAGCGCGATTATTCCTGCTCTGTGCATTGCAAGTTTATATGTATATAACTGATGCATATTCAACACAGTGTGCCTTTCCAAAAAATCTCTGGTTGTTGTCCCAGGATTTAAATCTTCTATTGCTCTAATGGCTTTCTTTTGAAGGGTTGTTAAAGCTTTTATGTTATTAGAAGTTGTTGTTCCCCAGATTAAAACGGAGTAATTTAAATGAGACTGTATCTAAGCCATAAAAAGGGTTAATCTAAATTTCTCAGGAATTTGTTTTCGAAGCTTTTATAATGCAAAAATTACCTTTGCTAAGTTCAATTTTAGGTTGTCTACATGCTCATTCCTAGATAAAAATTCATTAAGGTATACACCCAAAAATTTAATGCATGATGTTGATTGTATGGCTTCATTCTGATAATACAAGCTGAAGTTGCTATCTACCAAGACACTTGTTGACCAAAAAACAACATATTTGGTTTTGTGTTTTTAGTTCCAACTTATTGCAGAGTAAGCAGTCAGAAAGTTCTCGTAACCAATAATTCGCAGTTTCATTTAGGTGTATCAACTCAGGTCCACTAAAAAAGACATTATTATCATTAGCATACAGTATTACCTCATGTGTATTAGGTATATTGCATATATCATTAATGTAAGTAAAAATAAAAGTGGCCCTATTATTGAACCTTGTGGGACTCCTGTAAATACAGTGCCATGACTAGGCGAGCAATCTCCTATCATCACATACTGTTTTCGTTTTGAAAGGTAACTTTTAATAAGGGTTAATGCAATGCCTCCTATGCGATAACAACTGATCTTCCTTAACAGAATATCATGATCTACAGAGTCAAAGGCCTTTCTAATATGAAGAAAAGTTCCAACTGTGTACAGCTTCATCTCAGTATTTTCAACTATTCTTTCCTTTATGGCTCTTAGTGCTAATTCTGTAGAGTTGTTCTTTTGAAAGCCGAACTTTTTCGGCGTGATAATATTTAGGCTGTCTAGAAACGTGGAAAGCCGCCTGTAGATCAAACGTTCGACAACATTAAAAAAAAACCTAATAGATATTGGCCTATAGTTGTTTAGGTGTTCCTTTCCTCCTCCTTTAAGTATTACCATCACTCGTTCAACTTTTAGTTCTTCAGGAAAACAGCCGTCGCTCAGAATACAATTACAAATATGCGACAACGGTGCTGCAAGAACATCAGCTACTATATTTTTTGGCAAGGCTTTAATAACATCAGGGCCAGCTGCAATGGAACTTTTTAATGATTCAATAATCTCCTTAATTTCAGCCAAATTAGAAAGTGCTAAAAATATTGAACGTTCGACATGTCTGTTTCTGTTGTGTTGTGTTGTGTTGGGTTTTATGGCACATAGGCAGCTAAGGCCATCATGCGCCAAGCACAAGGTATAGGATTGATTTTCTACGGAATGTTTTGGAGTATAAAAAAGAGGCGATGGTGCAGATGACTTAAAAAGATTGTACTGCCTAGTAATAAAAGGGAAGAAATTTGGAAATGGCTAATGGTAAAAGCCTTAAAGATGGTCAGGCAGCCTAAACGACTTTCTTTGGCTAGCAAGGATCCTGAGGCTCCTAACCAATCAAATAAACAGCCTCAGCCTACTTCTCAAGAATGAGAAAGTGGCTGAGGTGTATCATGTATAAAGGCGATCCAGTGGTTAAAAAAAATTACAGCTTTTCAAGTACGCCTGTTGCTTTTAAAAAGCTAAAACTGGAAGGTATTTTAACAATGGCATTATTAGCTAAAAGCAATATAGGGTGGAAAGGAATGCATTCATGATAAAATTGAGTGAAGTACTTTTTTCTTAGTTTTTCTAGTTTTTTACATGAGAATAAAATGTGGTTAATTGTAAGTTCATCTCCGCATTCTTCGCAAACAGGTTTATCTTGTTTTGTTAGCAGGAAGTTGTGCGTAAGGTGCGTGTGGCCTATTCTGAGACGGCATAAAATCACTTTTTAAAACGTTCTTGGTGCACACATGACTTAAATTCACCTAAAATCGGCTTTATTAAGTGTAGTTTATTATTCAGTTCGCTGTTCCAAGCCGATTGTCATTTTTTCCTTAACTTCCTTTGTACTAATTTCATGCAGTCATTCAAGGGTATATTTACTTTTTTTATTTCCTTGCCACGAGCTAGAGCAGCACAGAAATCTGCTCGCTCATTGCCTTTTATGCCGACATGACTCGGGACCCAGCAGAGTTTAATGTTTTGTCTTCTAGCTGTGGCTGTTACTATGTTGTGTATAATGTCACCAAGTATAGGAGTGATTGCGTTTCTTGAGTGGAGGGCTGTAAGTATACTTAAAGAGTCTGTGTAAATAATAGCGTTTTCGAGGTTCTCGCTGAGTATTTTTTCTACGGTCACATATACTGCGTAACATTCTGCAGTGAAGATGGATGCGCACTGTGGAAGTCGTATTGTTGTCTCCGAATTCCCTCGCACCACTGCACTTCCTACATAAGTATCCGTTTTCGAACCGTCAGTATAAAAGGCTGTGAAACCATTGTATTTTTCCTCAAGTGCCAGAAATTCTTGTACTATTTGGAGTTGTGGAGTTTGCTTTTTGCAGAACTCTGTGAGAGTGAAATCGCACAATGTAGGAAAATCATACCATGAAGGCAGTGGACCTCGTCTTTGCGCAATGCTGGATAATGTGTTCAGTATGCCGAGATTCTGGCAGATCTCTTCAAAGCGCAAGAGCAGTGGCCTGGTGGTTTGCGGTTTGTTGTTAAAGATTGTTCTGGATGGACACTTTGTAACTATTTCATAACAGATGTGTTTTGGAAGGGAACGGATTTTTAGGACGTATGAGCATGTAAGCATGCTTCTATCTGTAAGAGATGGTTCGTTTGTTTCGACATAAAGACTGTTTATGGGCGACGTCCTGTAAGCGCCAGTGGAAAGACGCAACCCCAAATTATGCACTGGATCTAGTCGTTTCAAGTAGGATGGCCTTGCAGAACCATACACCAGGCAGCCATAGTCTAAGCAGGACCGTACCACAGAGCGATAGATGTGCAGAAGGCTTGCCCTGTCAGAACCCCAGTGTTTGTGTGAAAGCACTTTGAGTATATTCAGCGATCGAGAAGCTTTCTTTTTCAAGGCATTTATGTGAGGTAGAAAAGTTAGTTTTCGGTCAAATGTTATGCCTAAGAATTTGTGTTCAGTTTTTAAAGGTTTTCGTTTAGGTATAATGTGGGGTCTGTCTGTAGACCCCGTTTCAGTGAAAAAAGTAAGGCCACTGTTTTCTGTGGAGAGAACTGGAAACCATTCCTGTCTGCCCATGTTGCCAGTTTATTTATTGTTAGCTGTATTTGTCTTTCGCAAGTGGATATGTTTGAGGATGTACATGCTATCTGAAGATCGTCAACATAAACAGAATACATAATGGACCTTGGGATTATTTTCCTAATAGAATTCATTTTTACGACAAAGAGAGTTGTACTTAAAATACAGCCTTGGGGTACCCCATTTTCCTGAATAAAATTCTTTGAAAAGGTCGAACCTAGGCGCATATGGAATGAGCGATTGGATAAAAAGTCTTTTATGCAATTTAACATCCTGCCGCGGACGCCAAGCTCGGCAAGGTCTTGCAGAATCCCAAACCTCCAGGTTGTGTCGTATGCCTTTTCTAAGTCAAAAAAGACTGCAAGTCATTGTTGTCTGTGTATAAACGCATCTCTGACAGTATTTTCAAGGCGGACTAGGTGATCTGTGGTGCAGCATCCTTTTTTAAAACCACATTGATGGCTGTCGAGAAGTTCGCGGGATTGAAGGACAAAAGTTAATCTTATGTTTAGGACACTTTCAAAGGACTTGGCGAGGCAACTGGTAAGGGCTATGGGTCTATAACTGTTCGGAGCGGTTGGTGGCTTCCCGGGTTTAAGAAACGGCACAATAATAGCTTCCTTCCAAGCTTTGGGTATTTTTCCTGATACCCAAACTTTGTTAAAAAACTTTAGAAGTGCCTCTAGGGCAGGTTCAGAAAGATGGGCTAGCATTTGGTAATGTATTTGGTCTGGGCCGGGGGCGGTATGTTTACCGGCAGAAAGTACTGTTTGGATTTCTTGTATTGTAATTAAACTATTGTACGGTTCGTTTGTACCGCAGTCTGTCGGCAGTCTTTGTTTCTCTGCTGTCTTTTTGTATTTTAAAAATAAATCGCTGTAGTGGGATGAGCTGGAAACTTCGGAAAAATGTTCGCCTAAAATATCTGCCTGTTGTTCTAGACTAGTCTGTACACCGGGAGCGGTAAGAAGGGGGACTGTGAATGGAGAGTAGTTCCCTTTTAGTTTTCTGACCTTCTCCCACATTTGTTTTGATGTGGTTGAGTTGTTTATCGACGACACGTAATTTTTCCAAGAAGATTTTTCTGCACTACGACGGATATAACGAGCTTTTGCTCTCGCCTTTTTAAATTTTATAAAATTCTCCTGTGTGGGGTACCTGCGAAAAATGCCCCTGGCTTTGGTTTGTTTCTTTTTTGCTTCTTTACATTCTTTTGTGTACCAGTATTTGTGATTTTGTTTTACTATTCCAGAGGATTGAGGAATAGCTTGGCGTGCAGAGGCAATAATACAGTTTGTGAGACATTCGTTTAGTTCGTCTACACTCACGTCGTCAGAAACTATTCTATCTAGGCTGGCTTTTTCACGGAACAGTGCCCAGTCGGCTAAGTGCAGTTTCCATCGTTGTGGTTTAGTTGTGATTACTTCGGGTGAATGTGCTAAGCTAATTAGTATGGGTAGATGATCACTTCCATATGGGTTATCTAAGACATCCCAATTAAAATCTGTAAAAATCGAGGACGAACTAAAAGACAAATCTATGCAACTGAATTTTCCTGAGCTAGGGGAACAATAGGTTTGTTTGCCAGTGTTCAGGAGGCAAAGGTTATTGGAGAGTATAAAATCCTCGATCAGTTGGCCTCTAGTGTCGGTTTTGTTACTGCCCCAAAAACTAGAGTGGGCGTTAAAATCTCCGACCATCAAAAACGGTTCTGGTAGTTGCACTAAAAGGTCTTGTAAGTCTTGGAGTGGTATTTTAAGATGTGGATCAATATAAACGCAGCACACTGTGAGTGTTTTAAATGTGTGCAGGATGGCCGCCACAGCTTCTAATTTGGTTTTAAGCTTGTGTTCTCGGGCTGCGATTCCACTGTTAACAATAATGGCTACGCCACCCGAAAGCCGGCTCACCTGCTCTCGGTCACGGCGGAAGACCTTATAGTGTTTTAGAATGTTTTCGTGTTTAAAGCCTAAATTTGTCTCCTGTAAACACAAGGCGACAGGTGAGTATGTGGCTAATATGTCTTTTATGTCGCTTAGGTTATGTAAGAGTCCCCTACAGTTCCAGTGTATAAAAGCCATCTTGTATTATGTGGGTACTGAAAGGAACTAGGTTGGGTTTTCAGGCGCCCTTATTCGGGGTTTTTCTTTTTTTTTCGGTCTATGGAGCCCCGCCGCCCTTTCGACGTCGACGCCTTAGGACTACTTTGACTTGTGTCCATCGTGTCCATCGCATCCTCCGACACGCTGGACGAACGTGCGAGCCGCACGTTTGTTTTCATGTTCGGCCTCTCCGTGTGGGGAGGGACCTTGGGGCCCGCGGACCTGGAGGTCCGCGCGTCCTGTTTTGTGGGTGGTGGCGCAGCGCTAGCTGCTGCCATCTTGGGCACGGGTGGCCCCACTACAGGCTCACTGCGTGTGGCCTGAGTGGGAGCCAAAAGCGGCTGTGGTGCTGTGCCCTTTTCCACCACATCGGAGAAAGTAGGTTTGTGTATTGAAGCTACCCTCTTTCGCGCTTCCCTAAATGTTATGTTTTCTTTGACTTTGATTGTGACAATCTCCTTTTCTTGTTTCCAAACTGGACATGCGCGTGAGTATGCAGGATGGCTGCCCTCACAATTTACACATAGGTGTGGTTCGACTGCACAGTTTTCGGAATCGTGTTCATGGGAAGAGCATTTAGCACATGTGAGTTGGCCCCGGCAACTCTGAGAGCTGTGGCCGTAACGTTGGCATTTGAAGCAGCGTCGTGGGTTTGGTATGTACTGTCTTAGTTGGAGCTTTATGTAGCCTATTTCTACGGAGTCGGGGAGGATACTAGATGCAAATGTCAGGACAATGTGCTTTGTGGGGATTTCTTTATTATCTCGTCTCATTTTTATCCTGTACACGTTGGTCACGTTTTGCTTCTTCAAACCTTCCAGAAGTTCTTCATCAGTTACATATTTGAGGTCATCATCTGAGATAACTCCCCTAACAGTATTCAAAGATCGGTGTTTGCTGATTGTGACCGGTATATCTCCGAATGACTTCACTTCTGACAATTTCTCTTGTTGGTGGTTGTATAAAACTTCTAAAAGAAGGTCTCCGTTTGCTAGTTTTTTGATCTTGTACCCTTCTCCTATGGCACTTGTTAAAGTCCTGGTAACAATGAATGGTGACACTTGTCTAGCAGTTTGTTCCTCGTGTTCGCTGTGAACAACGTGGAATCGAGGGAAGCTTGTAGCGTTTTTTTTGAAGAATTTATCTGTGTCGGTGCGCCCTCTTTTTCGAGGGAGATCGGGTTGAAAAAAATGAGAAGCCATGGAATGTGTTCTTTGTTCGGCAATGGTGCAGCCACCCACCATGGAGCCCTACATGGGGACGGGACAGGTGCCTTTAAAAAGCCCTGTCTGCGCCAGCTGTACACCATCACTATAACCAAATATGGCGTAACAAAGGTTTGTCAGCCACACAAGGTTAACCCTCGCCGCCAGGAAAAAGGAAAAAAACCAAGAAGTGAGTGGGAGACAGGAGAGTTGTGAGAAAAGGGTAGGAAAGTGAAAGATGAAGTGGTGAATAGGAAAAGGCGACTGCCGATTCCCCCCGGTCGGGTCAGGCCGGAGGTGCCGTCTGCAGGAAGCCGGGGCCAAAGTGGTGTGTTGCCTCCGCCGAGGGGCCTTAAGGGTCCAAACGCTCGGCATCGGCTCAACCACCAGGATCCCCATTTTCCCGATGTCTGTTTATGTATTTTGTTTATTCAGGTAACAATCCAGCATTTGTTTGCCTATTACCACCTGCAAGAAAATGTTCATTAAACTTCTCACAGAGCTCCAGGCCTGATGTTATTTCGCCACCTAAGTTTATGTCAGAGTGAGCAGTATCCATCCTTCGAGCATTTGAAAGTTCATTAAAAACCTTCCAGAACTTAAGTGGCTGTCCAATACTTTCACATTTACTGTTCTGATAGGCATGTTTAGCTGTCTTGATCTGAGCATTAACTTTGTTGCGGAATTTTTTAAATTCCTTGAATTTTGATTGGTCTTTTGTCTTAAGGTAATCTTCAAAGAGCTTGTTTCCTTTTCTTTTTTGTGATAAATATCTGCGTTCATCCACGCCTTTACTGCTTTTTTAGATTCCTTCTAATAGCATATTGAAAAAGCTTTGTCTTATAGGTCCCTAATTTTACGATAGAAGGTAGAAAACCTTTTCTGTGCGTCACTTTCACAAAACACGCCAGACCAATCTGTCTCAAGAGTAAGGGTTCTAAAAGCGGATAACGAGCTTTGATTAATTTTCCTGGCTTTATACCCTTGTGCAGTCAGCTGTCTTGAGACACGACCTTCTAATATACAGAACAAAGGCAGATGGTCACAGATTCCAGACACAAGTGCACCGCATGCGGTGTTGCCTCTCTCGTAATTTGCAAAGCAGATATAAATAATAGTTTCAGAAGTGTCAGTTATTAGATTGCGACAAGCAATAGTTTACCTGAAGCCATGAGAAATCATCATTGACAAAATGTCACGCTGAGCATTGCTGGACAGTTGTAAATCAATATTGACGTCTCCAACAACAATAGCCTTTCCATCTGTTTGGGATAATTCCATTAAAATTGTGTCTAAATATTCAATGAAACAGGATATTTTCCCTGCTGGAAGTCTGTAGACAAGTACCACAACTTCATCGTAGCATCTTAAAGTGATTATTTCATAATCACTGTTAGGTGTAGAAAATTCCTGTAGCACAGTGTATTTGAGGCCGTTCATAAGATATATAGAAGCACCACCACCTTTCTTGTCATTTCTAAACAAACCAAAATGGCTATAACCATCAAAAGTATGTACATCAAATTCATTAGCAAAACAGGTACATCAATTCATTACCAAACCATTTGCAAATATCAAATTTGAGGGCAAGGTCATCAAAAAAAGCTTCGAGCTGTTCGCCCTTATTCCTTAGACTGCGACAATTCAGTGCAAATATAGGAAACGATTTACATGTCCATTTGTTGTCTCATATATACTGATTAAAGTATTCGTAGTCACATTTCGTTCCGTACATAGCCTGTACCATAAGCAGCTCTTGAGAAGCACAAAAAATAACAAGTAGATAAGGCCACATGTGAAGCTATCTCTTTCTAGCTTTACAATACAATACCATGTTTATTCAACATCTCAGGGATGTTTGGAGCACGGGCAAAAAGCCAGAAGAAGGCTTGGCTAAGGCCCGTACCCCAATACATGGCAAGCAGTGTGCAGCTACATGCTGCAGTGGTTAAAAAAAAGAATAAAAAAATGGGTGTGATAGGAGAATATAAACACAAGTCAAACATGAGCATACATGAAAATAAAGTGCATCGTAGTGAAATTATTGGTTTACATGGTGAAGCGTTTATATGTTTACCCATACGTACAACATGATCCAAAGTCATCAGTATTAAAGAGCAGAGCAAAAAAAGGAAAAAAGAAAGGAAAAAGTAAATTCGCAAACAGTTTCAAAATTTAAAACGTGTCGACATTTCAGTCCTATACATATTTATTCCGAAGGCTCTTCAATGAAATCGAGTCAAAATCTGCATTTTTGACCCTCGCGAAATCATTCAGCAATGTTGGTAGTCTAAATTTTAACATTTGCCTTCCATATCTTGTATGGCATTTGCTCAATTTTCATTCGTCTGGGTTGCGCATTGGGTATATAGGCGTGTGTTTTTCAAGATTTGCCAGTAACTTCAGGGTGTCATTCCATTTAGTTCTTTCTAATCTGCATTGCTTAGAAAGTCTGTAGTCATACATAGATTCTACGCTGACAATATTTAGCTGCTTGTACATCCCCTGCGTGTGACTTAAATAGGGTGCTTTGCATATTATGCAGACTGCATGTTTTTTAGCAAATGCAGCTCATGAAAATTATCTTTCGTAGTAGTTCCCCAAACAAGTGCGCCGTAATTGAGTGATGATGAGAATAACCAGTTGTAAAGCATGACATTAACTGCTCTTGGACACATGAAACAATGTCGACGCATGAGACCTATAGTTTACAGTTTTTTGATGAGGTCATTTATGTGTGCATTACAGGACAAATTTTCAGAAAAGATAACACCAAGCGTCTTGAAACACTGAACAGCCTGCATCTCTGTGCGGTCAATGACAGTTGGTGGTAATACATAAACTTTATTTCTTGGATGGAACATAACAGTCTTGGTTTTTGCAATATTTAATTTTAATTCATTTCTTTCTGCCCAGGTGCTGACGAGGTTAAGTGTTCGATTAGCATGGCAAGCCAAATCCGCACCAGAATTACCTGGAAAAAATAAGATTGTGTGGTCAGCGTAAATTATGTACTTAGCACTAGGGTCAATGTTAACTATGTCGTTTATATATAAAATAAATAGAAAAGGACCTAGGATGCTCCCTTGCGGAACACCTAGTTTAACCGATCTGACGACAGAAGTGTCCATTTATAACAACGCATTGGGATCGGTATCGAAGGTAAGACGAGATTAACTTGTGGGCTACATCGCGAATGCCATAATGCTCCAACTTTTGTAGAAGTATATTGTGGTTAATATAATCGAAAGGTTTTGTAAAATCAAGGAAGATACCTAGGACAATGTTTTTTTTTACATATTTTCAAGGATGAGTTCTTTCTGAGCAAGGAGCGCTAGTTCAGTTGATCGATTTTTTCTAAAACCTTACTGTGCGGGAGCTAAGATGTCGTAGCGATCAGTAAAACAAGTTAATCGTTTAAGAATGACTTTTCGAGTCCCTTAGAAAAAACGGGTAGTATTGAAACCGGACGGTAATTAGACAGGTTGTTCTTGTCGCCTACCGTGACTTTTCCGCACTGCATGCTCCGTGGAAACACCCCAGAATAAAGGCAAATGTTAAATATATGCCCCAGGATATGAGCAATTAGGTCAACAATATATTTTATAGGTTTTTTAAGACCCATTATGTCAGTGGACGTGCTGTTTTTAAAGCTGGCAAATGTGGTTAATATTTCAGATTCCGAGACTGGCTCAAGAAACGCAGTTTGTTGGATGGAACGTTTCATGAAAGAGAAGTTTCCACCGGACGACACCGAGCTTAGAGAAAGAAAATGGTCATTGAATGTATTAGCTAAGTCCTCCCCTGAAATTTCTACGCCATTATTATTTAGTTTTGTACGCATCTCTGGAGATTTGCTAAAAATTTGGTTTAAACTATGCCAGAAGACACCAAATTCCTGATTCGAGGAAGTTAGAAGATTATAGTGAAAACAATGTCTAGCAGCACGAAGTTCTTTGGTGACATGATTTCTATAGGTCTTAAAAGCATTGAGAGCCTCAGGGAATTTGTTGCTGATAAACTTCTGAAAGAGCCGGTGACGATTTTTTATCAGGTTAAGGAGTTCAGACATTACCCATGGTTTACAGATTTTCCTTGAACTAGCACATGTTTTCTGGGGAAAGCACGTTTTATACAATGATAAAAATTTCTTCACAAACGTATCATAGGCTATATCAGCGTTATGTTCACAGAGCTCATTATTCCAGCTCAATTCCGCCATGCAGTCACGGAATCTCGATAAAGTGCGTGGATTGATTTGCGAGCGAGACAAAGGCGGCTCAGATTTCGCAATAGCTCGGAACCCATTGTACACTGATATGAAAATCGGAAAGTGATCGCTTAAACAGTAATTGATGAAACCAGATTTGGTACGCCTGGTTTCAAAGTTTGTTATAAGAAGATCAAGAAGTGTTTGTGAAACTTCACTCAATCTTGCAGGTGACGTTATCACATTTTGAAGAGTGAGTGTTCAAAAGAGATTCAAACATCATGTTTGTGCGATTTTCGGCAAAAAAATTAATATTTAATTTGCCACCTAATATTATATGGCATTTTTGTGCATTGACAAATTCTAAGTGAATCTTTGAAGATGAAAAACGAAGATATATCACCAGATGGTGGGCGATAACATGTGCATAATATGTATTTTCGCGATTTTAATGGAAGAACCTCGAGATTAGGAGTAGAGCAGGTAAACTCGGGGAGCAATTCGCAATCCATATCATTGGAAATTAGCATACACACACTGCCACCGCGTTTACCTACACGGCTAACAAAATAAAGTTTGTAGCCAGGTAGTTTAACCACATCCTCTTCGCAATAAAACCGTGTTTCTGAAAACATCACTACATTGAATCTGATATTGGCCATGTTAAAGAATACCTCGAGGTCGCCGTTCTTAAACCGGCCCGATCTCAGGTTAAAATGTATGCAGTTCAAGCACTGGCGAGAACCATTTAATGAACAGCCGTCCACTTCTGCTGCGTCAACTAAGTCGCTCACTTAAAAAGCCATCATAGAAGGTTTAGAAGTTATGTCCTGACCCGGAGTTATGAAACGGCCAACTCGTAAAATGTGTGCAAAGACGGCTCAGTTACACTGCGCACCATCCGTACTCGAGGCGGCATATCTGCCTGGCATTAAGAAGCATGGTCATTATCAGATGTACGCGGGCACGTGTGTTAAGATATGTCGTTTCATTTGGAAAGTTTTGTGAGAGCGATACCGGCATAACTGCAGCTTCTTGCGCTCCAAGTATGAAAAAAAATACTTCGAGCACCTGCAGGCAAAAATGGCTGACATGTACTGTCATGGGCGATGAAGGCGTTTGTCTTCGGTAGGCGTTGGTGCTATATTTCCTTTGTCGCAATCTATTCTGGCTTATTATGGAAGCTTCCGCTCTATGCAGTGAGATCTTTTGATGAAATGGTGAGAATGCCACGCGTCCGACGTCGTTGTAGAGAAATTTTATAGAGCTGGTGACTACCCTCCAAGGAGCGTAGTTTACCATAGTCACCTCCATTCTTTTTTTATTCCTAAGTGGCAAAAAGAACGTTTTCTGGCCGCAGCAGTCCCAGAAGACGCTTGAGAGTAGGGCACAGATGTTCATTTACGGACACAGGTGATTATGAAGTATTGCCAAGGTCAGAATTCTTCAGGCGCAGCTTCTTAGCATTTTCGAGCAAGGCATCCTTCTTTTGGCGCTGACAGAACTGAACAACAATGCCACTGGGCTTATTCTTGGACGGCACGCGGTGGCCAGTCACAATTTCATCAGGGGCAATGGCCACACCGGCGAGCTCACCAAGATCACGGACAATGCTAGTGACGTCCTCGTCGGGTTTTTCATCTAGGCCCTTGATTTCAATGTTTTTGTTTCTCGAGTACTATTCTGCGTGTGTCAGATGGTACTCAGTGGCAGCAAGGCGCTTCTTAATCGTATCTAGCTCAGCACGCAGTTCATCGTTTTCTTGTCTTAGTGCATCAATTTCTGCCTTAACGTCACTACAATCCTTCAGCTCTTCAAAAACTTCATTCATCTGAGTCATGCTCGTCTAGTTTTCACGTATTTCCGCTCGCAACTCTCGGATATCGGCACGTAAATCCCGCTCAACCGCTTCACGGGCGGCCTTTATCTCCTGTCTCAGTGCTTCCCTCGGATCGCTGATTTGTTTGGTCATTTTGAAGACAGCACACAGAAAGAAAAAAAGTAACTTCACTAATACAGTGCCGATTCAATACAACATCAATTAAGAATACGCAAGGGCAGCAGCAACAGCGAATAAAAGAGAGGCCCAAGCAGCGTGATAAGAAACAGCCAAGAAACCAACCTGTAAAACAGAGATGGAAGCTCAGAAACGTAGCCAGCTGCGCTGCTACTGCTGCCAATGAACGGTGCGTGCGGCGGACAGTTCCTTTTATGCACTTCAACGGTCCTGGCGCCACCAAAGTCCCAATGCGCAGGAGCGAAGGTCGTTTCCGCACGCACAGTCGGTACTGACGTCGACGCTGATGATTTACTTCTTGCTTGCTCTGGCAGAGGCTTGCGCAGGAATGAATATCGGGATTCTGTAAAACAGATGAGATGGAAGCTCAGAAACGTAGCCACAGCTGCGCTGCCACTGCTGCCAATGACGGATGCATGTGGCGGACAGTTCTTTTTATGCACTTCGACGGTCCTGGCGCCAGAAAAATCTCACTGCGCAGGAGCGACGGTCGTTTCCGCACGGCCAGTCGGTACTGACGTCGACGCTGATGATTTCCTTCTTGCTTGCTCTGGAAGAGGCTTGCGCAGGAATGAACATCGGGATTCTGTAAAACAGATGAGATGGAAGCTCAGAAACGTAGCCAGCTGTGCTGCCACTGCTGCCAATAAACGGTGCGTGTGCCGGACAGCTCCTTTTATGGAGTTCGACAATCCAGGCGCCAGCAAAGTCCCACTGCGCAGGAGGGAATGTAGTTTCCGCATTCCCAGTCGGTACTGACGTCGACGCTGATGATTTCCTTCTTGCTTGCTCTGGCGGGGGCTTGCGCAGGAATGAATATCTGGATTCTCTAAAACAGATGTGATGAAAGCTCAGAAACGCAGCCAGCTGCGCTGCCACAGCTTCAAATGAATGGTGCATGTGGCGGACAGTTCCTTTTATGCACTTCCACGGTCCTGGCGCCTGAAAAGTCCCACTGCGCAGGAGCGAAGGTAGTTTCCGCACGCCCAGTCGGTGCTGAAGTCGACGCTGACGATTTCCTTCTTGCTTGCTCTGGCAGAGGCTTGCGCAGGAATGAATATCGGGATTCTGTAAAACAGATGAGATGGAAGCTCAGAAACGTAGCCAACTGCGCTGCCACTGCTGCCAATCCCCGTTTCCACTGGACAACCGAGGCTATGCCGTCATGCGATCGATATCGCCTACATTTGCGATACGCAAGATAGGTGTTGACTCGCCTCGACGTGCAAGAATCTTTACATTGCTGGTCAGACAAACTTCCAGCCTACTTCTTTCTTTCGTGAGATAGCAGCGCCTAACAGTTGCTTATTTTTTGAAGTCAGGTGTTCGTTCACGAACGCCATCTGGGTGTTGCCTGATAGGCATAATAATAATAATTGGTTTTTTGGGGAAAGGAAATGGCGCAGTATCTGTCTCATATATCGTTGGACACCTGATAGGCAAAGGTCTGTACTTTGGTGATTTTTCCTTGCCTTAGCCTAAACAGCATTGCTTTTGAAGCTGCGCGTGAAATGAACAATTACATTCTTGTAGCTGGATTTTGGCACATCAAGTTTGTGGCACACATCGATGTCAGGATTTTCAATCTCCTCTCTGAGCTTTATGTCTATTTCTTTCACAGCTGCCACTTCATCGCAGTCATTCGGTAGTCCCCTTACTTCCAAATTATTGAGTCGCCCATACTGTTCAAGTCCATCTACTCTCTCTTGCAGTTTTTTGATTTCCATTTCAAGCTCCTTGTTTTTTTTGCAGTAGTTTCTGCATATATATCCTTAATTCTTTCATGTCCTGTTGGATTTCAGCTACACTGTCGCAGTGGATTAAGCTCCACTGTATTTTTCTGCAACGAATCTTCCAAAAACTGCATACATTGACGATGTATTGCATTATTCAAATTCTAATTGGAAAAAGTACTATTTGCCCTCTCTTACAAATTCTACTTCTATACGGACACTTAACACGATCACGCACCCCACCACCTCCACCACCACTATCTCCTCCTCCGCCACCACCACGTCCTTCACATCCACCTCAACACCTACACAACAAGTTAGTGCCTGATACAATTTGATGGTAATGAACATGTGCTTTTACACATATGCACACACAAAAGTGATCACAGCATGCCGATGAGTCCTCTCTCTTTCCTCGGTACACTGATCAACACACACACACACCCACATGCACACATATTTTCACGTTTCCACCCACTCACGCACAAAGGTGATCGCAGCATGCCGATGAGTCATCTCTCTCTTCTCAGTAGCATGTGTATTACCCATCCGTTCGAAGTCAAACAAGTTCCTTGATGCCACTTAAATCTTCATCACTGAAATGAGTGCTCGAATCATTAGAAGAGGAGTTGCATGAGTCACAAATGCTGAAGACAACCGGTTCAAATTCAGCGTCAAAAATTATATCGTGTTGCCATGCTTCAGCCTTAACTCGCTCCACATGAACACAACAGTTTTGCCAGTTTTCCTGGCTTACAGACGCCAGTGGTTCCGGCAGGAGCTTTACCACTTCAGCCAAAGTGAAACATTTGTTGCGACTTGAGATCTATCCCTTCACCTGGCTCCAGACAAGTGCAATGGGATTGAACTCGGAGCGGTACGGTGGTAAACGAAGCACTTCGTGGCCATGGGCAGCCGCCAGGGTGTCGATGCGGTACACAACGCTGGATGTGTTTACCTTTTGAAAATGCTCCAGCAGTTCTGCCCTCACTATGTCCTGTGACCACGGAACACCTTTCTTTGCGAGCCAAAGCTTGATATCAGCTTTGGGCGTAGACATGGTAGGTGCTTTTTCAAGAGCCACGCTATAATATGGAGCATTGTCCATGACTACAATGCTATTGGCCGGAATGTTTGGCAAAAGCTTGTCGGTGAACCGCTTCTCAAAGTAGTTTCCAACCATCTCAGAGTGGTAGTCAGCGTGGTTTCCATTTTTTGCTCGGAAGAAGTCAGCAGCGTTTTGCACGAATCTCGGTGCAATGCTCCCAGCATGTACAAGGATCAAACGGGCCTTTTGCCTGAAGACGCAGCCAATCCCGTTCTTAAACCTTTCAAGAAGGCATCCTGAGATGGCTTCACAGTCTTGTCCTGCCAGACATATTCTTTTGTGTGCCCTGCGTTGACCCTGGTTTTTTCTAGGTAGATGATGCACCTGTAAATGCGAAGCAACCGAGCGCACGAGTTAATGCTTCTAAGTAAAGATGCACACTGCAGCATGTAAGTAGGCCACGCACTGAAACAAACACACTGCTGACCACTGTCTCACAAACAGTCTTTCAAAGACAATCGAGAAAAAGAATTGTCTCGGCTTTAATGTTTTCTTGTTCGGGCTTATATTTCGCGCCCAGGCGGCATTTGGTAGCCAGTTTATATTCACTGTATGTTTGCAAGGGGTACTTGGCTAATTCGGCAACATTGAAATCTCTTCACTTGCGGCGACTGCGAACAAAAAATGCAAACGTTCGCAGCAATACCGCCAGTAACTCGCACCACCGGAACAATGGGCAGCGTACAGTGGGCGTTCATTCTTTCCTACGTTGACGACAAGATGTCACTACCCATTGCAGTGCTACGATATTTTTGGCAGCTTTGTTGTTTTTTGCTTGCCGCATCAATAGGGATTTAGCGATTAAATCTGACCCATGCAGACGCTGCCCCACCCAAACGTAGCGCAAAACTGGCCGTGAAACGTCACCTCCACGCAAAAGGTCGTCACCTCATCGCAAAAGGTACGATTCTGAAGTAACGCTCACTGTTACGACTAGGAGGTTGGAGCGCTAACATCAAGCTCTATATGAAGCCAGTCTAAACGTGCTGCGTAAGAAAATAAGCAAGGAACGACTCGTACCTGCCGTGTCTTCGGAATTTTTTGACCGCCCGCAGGTACCTGCGACACCAGGCAATGACGTCACTTCATTCGATCAGCGCAAGGTTCTGTTTTCTTTTTTCAAATATGAATCCGACGTCATTCATCAACCTCCACAACGTCGTTTTCTTGAAGTTCGTCAGGTTGTCGTCCTCATTGACAGCCTTTAGTACACTGTCCAGTGTTGGGACTTCCCTCCTTGCGTACGTACTGTGCACTTTCAGACGGATAGCATGGACTGTGAAGCTGTCATTCTTGAATGTTCGCGAGCTAGAAATCTTCACGTCGCGAGGTCTTCTCTTTCGAGACGCCAAAGGCTCACACATACGCTCCGCCTTGATTTTGACAACGGTACGAGGAGATACTCCTGTATCCTGGCTCGCAGCATTCAGTGCTTTCCGAACAGACTTCTCCGGAAAACGGGTCCTGGCACGGGAGAACACCTTTTCAATTACTTGCTTGGCGTGCCTTGACAGCTTGGATGTACGAACCTTCGAGAAAAATCGTGCAGGAGAGGTTGTCGCGGCCGCTGTGTTGGACGCCATTTCCTCAAAAGTAAAAGGGAGCCGGAAAAGCAAACACGACGGCCATGGTTGCGGGGAGAGCGAAAACGTGAAATGGAAAAAGACGACAACAGCAAAATACAAAATCACAGATCTCGATCGTTTCGTTCGCAATATGAGCGTTTTTTGTCACGCTGATGACAAATATATTATTTACGAAGCCTGCCGGCAAATCATGTGTCCTCTATAAACAGCTCAATAACCTAAAAAAAATGTGGGAAAAGGTTCGAAGATTCAGTAGTGACCATACCCCTTTCACACTTCCTCTATTGACTACACCCGGGACACAAACATCATTAGAAGAACAGGCCAACATACTAGGTGAGCATTTTGCTGAAGTTTCCAGTTCGTCCAATTACACAAACACGTTCCAGAAGCACAAAGCAATAGCAGAAAAACAAAAACTTCCATTTGCAGCAGGTATGAACGAGGACTACAATCAACCCATCACACTCCAGGAATTGATTAAGGCATTATCTTCTGGTAAAAAGACAGCAACAGGCCCAGATAATGTGCATTACGCTATGCTTGCCCATCTCTCTGAGGCTGCCGTGCAGGCATTGTTGAACTTCTTTAACAAAATATGGATGACTGGCAGAATACCTGAGGAGTGGAAGAAATCAATAATAGTACCTTTTCTGAAACCCGGAAAACAACCAACAAGTCCTAACAATTACAGACCGATAGCCCTCACCAGCTGCATCGCTAAATCTTTCGAAATCATAGTAAACATTAGACTGACCTTCACACTTGAATCTCGTCGACTCTTAGATTTACATCAATGTGGATTTAAGAAAGCATGCTCGACCACTGATCACCTTGTCCGCCTAGAAAACGCCATCCGAGAGGCGGTCATCCACGAACAGCACTGTATCGGTGTCTTCTTCGATTTGGAGAAGGCATATGATACCGCGTGGAAGTTCGGCATCCTCCATGACCTAGCAGATCTAGGGATCCGCGGCAGGATGCTGAACTGCTTGAACGACTTCCTGACTAACCGCACATTCAGAGTCCGTCTGGGAGCAACTCTATCAACGACATTCGCCCAAGAGAATGGCGTACCCCAGGGATGCATTTTAAGTACGACACTCTTTATAGTAAAAATGAATTCCTTGGCCAAAGTAATACCTAAGTCCGTAATGTATTCAGTTTATGTAGATGACATACAGATAGCATATACTTCTTCCAACATACTGTCCTGCGAGAGACAAATACAAATCACTCTAAATAAACTGGCTGCTTGGGCAGAGAAAAATGGATTCAAGTTCTCCCCTCAAAAAACAGTAGCTGTTTTATTCTCATTACGACGAGGCCTACAGGTCGATCCCAATCTGTGCTTGAATCAAACCACACTGCCAGTCAAACAGGAACATAAATTTTTAGGCGTCACTTTTGACAAGAAACTTACATTTCTGTCACACATTAACAACCTGAAAAAGAAAGCATCCCAAGCCCTCAATATATTAAAGGTACTCTCGCGAAAACGGTGGGGGTCCGATAGAGCATGCCTATTGCAAATATATCGCTCTTTGGTGCGCTCCAAGCTGGACTACGGGTCGTGTGGTATATGGTTCGGCAAGAACATCCTACTTGGAACGACTGGACCCTGTTCATAATCTTGGTTTGCGCCTATCAACTGGAGCTTATAGAACATCCCCGGTAAAGAGTCTTTACGTTGAAGCTAATGAGCCCACACTAGAGGATAGAAGAGTCACACTAACATGCACGTACATCCTAAAAACCCGTTCTCTCCCTAAACATCTCTGCTATCCCATTGTTACCAAGTGCCCATCTAGGAGATTATTCAATAATAAACCACATTTTATCAGGCCACTAATAATGCGCTTTGAAGATAAATGTGAAGACTTAGCAGTGCTGGACGCCCTACCTAATATTGCACAAAGACATGAATATCTACCACCATGGTACAGCCTTCCTTCAGTGTGTGACTTCACATTGACACACTTAAACAAAAAGAAAATACCACACGAGCACATACTGCAAGAGTTCTTTGCACTACAAGAAAAATATGACACTTACACCGAATTTTACACTGATGGCTCAAAAACAGAAAGTCATGTCGGAAGTGCAGTAATTCAGGGAACAAATGAAAAAATGATACGATTGCCACAGTATGCATCGGTATTTACTGCGGAGTGTTATGCCATCTTTGTAGCTGTAGAACAAATAGTAAAACAAAACATAAAAAATAGCATCATTTACACCGATTCACTCAGTATGCTAAAAGCGCTGCATTCTAAAAACGCTGCTGAACCCATAATAGGAAAAATCATACATAACATAGTTAAAATTACAAAGCAAAAACATAACATTATATTCTGCTGGGTCCCTAGCCATGTTGGAATTTTAGGTAATGAGAGAGCAGATGCTTGCGCAGCACAAGCTAGAATTGGCCATATAAAACAAGTTAACATACCACAGAGGGATGTTTCTAAATTACTGCACAGTAAACTCAGGAATAAGTGGCAGATTGCATGGGACGAACAAACAAACAACAAACTACATTCTATAAAACCTGTTTTGGGAGAATGGAGATTATGTACACATCAGGAGCGTTTCATAGAAGTTATTTTGTGTCGACTACGCATTGGACACACACACCTTACTCACAACTTCTTACTGACAAAAAAAGGCAAACCTCTCTGCGAAATGTGTGGCGATGAACTCACGGTAAACCACATTTTAATTGTATGCAAAGGACTGGAACAACTGAGGAAAAAATATTTCACAACATTGTACAATGAATACATCCCACTACACCCCATGTTACTGTTAGGAGATCAAGCACTGGTTGATTTTTCCAGCATTTTTAAATTTCTCAGAGAAGCCAATGTTTTATACAAACTTTAGATATAAAAAGCGTAACCTTTAACAAAAGCTCTAACCGTGTGTTTGGCGCATCATAGCCTCAGTTGCTTTTGCGCCATTAAAATCAATATAACTAACTAACTAATTTGTTATTTTTTTTGCTCACCACAAGCCACGCGCTATTTTGTGTCGCGGATGCAGGTAGCGTAAAAAAGAGCGCTAGCTTTGGCAGCTTTGCACATGATGTTTGAAACGGAGTAAAGGTTCAACTTTGCTTGCGAAAATGTAACGCGGTTTTGTGGCTGGCAGGTACAACACACGACAGTTTCTCAGCTTTAAGGGAGCAAAGAAGGGTGTGCAATAGATATACGCCCTACTACACACTCTTCGACCACCCTATTTGGTCCCGACTACCCTACGGTCAGGATGCAAACGGTGCATTTACCAGTAGGGTGTAAACGATGATGCTTGAAGGGTGCTGCAACTAATCGGTGCTGAAGTACTCTTTAATCCAGTTATATGTTGTATAGGATCGATATTTATTTGCCTTGCAAAATAGGAGCCTGCTATGTCCTTCCTTATCTTCAAAAATGCATTGAGATTATGCATGCCTATTATGGGTTGCATGTGCGATTCGCGATCTGAAGTTCCTTGGTTCATTTCTCCGCAACTTCGGAAGAGGATTTATTTTTCTTCTTTCGTGTAGACGTCACAGTCATACGGGCTAGGGGCGTTCTTAAAGTTCGTATTATCAGTACCATAAATTCAGAACAGATGTACGCAATAAGCATTGAAATGAATGCACGTCTCTTTTTTTAGCGGAAAGATAGAAATTTCGTTTTATATAATACAGCGCAACACCGCTAGGAGAGCAAAACAAAAATGGCTGAATTCTCAGTGCAGAGCAGAAGTAAAAATTGCGGATGGCCTATCTCTGTTAGGCCGGGATATACGTAGCGAAAGCGCGGTGACTCCTGGATCGTAAGAGTTAATATATGAAACCCGTGCATTCACTAGATGCGCCTTCATTATTAATTGAGCGTTCGGCCGTAGTGGCGGAGTGGTAGCGTCTGCGCCTCAAACGCCAAAGACCTTGGCTCGATCCCCAGCCTCGACAAAGGTTTTTTTTTTCTCTGTGAGTGTGCGGAGGTTTTAGTGGCTCCCAATGATGCGGGTAAGGGCGGCTCTGTGGTGAGGCGCTCGGTGTGACGTCATGCCAGATGGCGCGCCGAGCGCGCGGCGTCCGCTCAGCTGCGGCGGTTGCTAGGCAACGGCTCAAGGTCTGTCTCTGTGCCTCCTCGGAGCACCGCCACAGCGAAATCGCAAGTTCGTGGCCAGTGTAGCTTTCGCTATCATATCCCAGCCAGTGGAGGTTAGAAGTAACTCGGAGAGCTGTTGGAAGATTAGCACTAAGGTACCAACAGCAGAACCTCAAACGGGGAAGTACAGGGGATATCAGCTGGGTAAAGTTTGAAGCGCGGGAAGCTGAGGGTGATGATGAAATAACTTTATTTGCACCCGTCAAGGAATCAGAGGGCGAAAAAGACGAGTCTTGACCGCCGTCATCTTCCTCCCCTTTCAGCAGGCTGGGATCCCTTGGGATTCAGCGGTGTCCAGGGCCAGACGGATGACTTCTTTTTGTTCTTCTTCTTTCTGGCTGGCCATTAAAGCCTCCCAGGACTCTATATTCCTGTCTGGTTCGTTGTGGCTAGGGCATGTCCACACCATGTGGATCATGTCTGCTATTTCATTACACTGTTTACACCTGGGGTCTTGGATCGCCGGATGCCATCTGCTTAGTGCGAGTGGGTTCGGAAAAACTCCCGCCTGTAACTTTCTCCATATGACCTCTTCCTTTTTGCTGAGGCCCTTGCATGCTCCAGGTAATGTCTGTCTTCCTAATCTGTAATGGTTAAGAATATCTTGGTACGTGTTCAGCTCCTCGCTCGTCTGAAGGGACTCTCTACTCGACGAGACCGCAGTGGGGTCCCGGTGTGTGAGTCCTCGGGCCAATGCGTGCGCTGTCTCGTTTCCCCGGAGGCCCTCGTGGGCCGGAGTCCAAACAAGGTTAATTAGTTCTGCCGGTGTCGGGCCGGCTGTGAGAATTTTGACTGCTTCGACAGGTACCCTGCCTGCGTTGTAGTTGCGGATAGCCGATTTGGAATCTGTTATAATCACCCTAACATTCCGTTGAGTTAAAGCCAGCGCAATGGCTACCTCCTCAGCCGCTGTTGCATCACTCTGTTGGGTGCTGCAGCACGAGACTCGGTCTCCGCCCTCCCTGGTCGCCAGGGCTACGAAACCCGTTCTGCCTTCATATTCCGCCGCGTCCGTGTAAACCACGTCCTGTCTATTGGCTAATTTTTTCTGCAGAGCTTTCGCTCTGTCCTTTCGCCTACCCTCATGGTGTACCGGATGCATATTCCTTGGGAGTGGTGGGATTCTGATTTTGTTCCTTATGTCTGTTGGGATATTCTCCGTGTGTTTGAGCCGCGCTCGAGGTTCGAAGCCTAGCTTTTCTAGTATTTTTAGCCCCGAATGGCTGCGTAGAAGTCGTTGTTGTTGCGCTACTCTGGTAGCCTCAATGAGCTCGTCTAGGGTGTTTGAAATCCCCATGTTCAGAATTTTCTGGGTGGATGTGTACGGGGGGAGGCCCAGAGCGGTTTTGACGCCTTTCCTAATTAGGATTTCAATCTTGTTTTTTTCTGTTTTGGCTAGCCGTAGGTATGGTGCCACGTATGTGATTCTGCTGATTACAAATGACTGAACTAGTCTTAAGAGGTTCGTCTCCTTCATTCCCGCGTGTTTATTTGCTATTCTTTTGAGGAGCCTACACGTCTGGCTTACACTCGATTCGAGTTTTCGTATCGTTTCGGTGTTCTTACCGTTTGTCTGTATCCTAAGACCCAGTACTCTAATCATCTCCACTGATGGTATTTTGTCCCCGTTTACCGTTAGCGTTATCCCATATTCATGGGGCTTTGTTTGCCTCTTTTGTGGGCCGAGGAAGAGCGCTTCAGATTTCTCGGCAGAACATTTGAGTCCTACTTGTTTTAGGTACGACTCAATTTCCTCGATCGCTCTTTGGAGGGTACCTTCGATGTGCGCGTCACTGCCTCTGGTAACCCAGAGGGTGAGGTCGTCCGCGTATATTGTGTGGTTGAGCCCTTCTATACGCGTCAATTTCTGTGGTAAGCCAAGCATTGCAATATTGAAGAGTGTCGGTGAAAGGACCGAGCCTTGGGGAGTACCTTTGTTGCCCAGCCTTATGCCTTTCTCTTCCTTCCCTCCTAGGCTGATAGTAACTGTTCTGTTTGAAAGAAAGTCCTTCACGTAGTTGTATACCTTTCCCCCTACATTTAGAGTTTCTAAGAGTTCTAGTATGGCTGCGTGGTCAACGTTGTCAAAAGCTTTGGCCACGTCAAGGCCGACTATTACTCTGGTATCAGCTGTTTCGTTGTCTAGCACTTGTTCTTTAAG
Source organism: Amblyomma americanum (assembly GCF_052857255.1). Taxonomy (NCBI): domain Eukaryota; kingdom Metazoa; phylum Arthropoda; class Arachnida; order Ixodida; family Ixodidae; genus Amblyomma; species Amblyomma americanum. The sequence goes on from NC_135499.1 coordinate 69,669,927, forward strand.
TTGAAGCATAACATCGCATGCAGAAAGATGTGTCCTGAATCCGATCATTGTGTCGGGGTAAAGCTTTTGTTCTTCTAGGAATCTGTTTAGCCTCGTTTGAATAACGTGCTCCATTAGCTTACCTACACATGAGGTAGGCGAAATGGGCCTCAGGTTTTCGAGACTTAGTTTCTTACCTGGTTTTGGAATAAGGACTAGGTTGGCCTCTTTCCACGAAGGTGGTATTCGGCCCTTGTCCCAACATTCCTGCATGTACGCTGTTAGGTTTCTAATTGATGCATCATCCAAATTCCTCAGCATGCGATTGCTGATTCTGTCTGGACCTGCCGCAGTTTTAGTTCTGAGTCTGTTCAACTCCGCCCTAACCTCTTCGATGGTGATGGGCCCATCTAGAAGAGGATTCTCTGCGCCCTTGTACTCGGGGAGGGGTGTGGGTGGTGTGCACCTCAAGTACCTGTCCCTCACTTCAGAGATTAGTTGATCGCTAGTGCCTTCGTATTTATATACGAGTTTCTGTAGTTGTTGTCGTGCCTCATACTTTGTCTTGTCCGTGTCTAAGAGATGTCTGAGCATTTTCCACGTGTTGGCTTTGCTGATTCTGCGGTCCATCTGCTCGCAGATACTACCCCAGTTTTGTCTGGTTAAGTTCAGCGCATGCTCCTCGATATCTCTATTCTGTTTAGCTAGGAGCTTACGTATGTTTCTGTTCCCCTTGTTTTGAGCAAGGTTTTCTTCTAGCTCCCTTTTCTTGCGCCACAGGCCTATCATACGCCTGTCTACCTCATCTTGCGTTTCGTCTGCTTCCACCTCTTCGGTGGCTTCTTTAACTGCTGCGAGAAGGTCTGTGCCCCAAGATTCTATGTCCCTGATTGCGTCTCGGGTAGGAAGGTTCGCCCTGAATAGATCCCAATTTACCGCTGCGACCTTTTTGGGTCTCGGTGTGGGCGGTCCGTCTTCTACCACAATCTCAATAATTTTGTGGTCGCTTCCTAGGTCCTCCCCCGTGTTACACCACCTTGCCGAGATTTGGCCTCCGGTGAGTGTTAAGTCAGGTGTAGTGTCCCTACTCACGCTATTGCCCTGTCTTGTTGGTTTGATGGGGTCAGTGATCAAGATGAGCTCATTGTGGAGAATGCTGTCCCAGAGTTCTCTGCCCTTGATTTGCGTATATTTGTATCCCCATGCGGGATGATGAGCGTTAAAGTCCCCGACAATGACGATAGGGTTTTTGCCCGCTATCTGTTTCGTTTTTGCGAATAGCCTGTCGAAGCCGCAATCCTTTCTCTGTTTCGGAGAGCTGTATACGTTTAAGACGAATAGGCTTTTCTCTCTCCGCTTACGCGGTATCATTTCGATTAGAGTGTGATCTAATTGGACGTGCCCTGTCTCGTGCTGCAGCGCGCTAACGTTGCGTTTGACAAGGGTGGCAACCTGCGTGTTGTCCCCTCGGCCCGGGTACGATTTGTAACCGGGCAGCTTCGCGTTTTTCCCGCACTCTTGTAAAGCTATAATTTCGGGTTTGTCTCCGTTTGCAAGGAACGATTGTAAAACGGCCCGTTTACGCAGAAAGCCCCTACAGTTCCACTGCCAGATAGTATTATTGTTCTTTGGCCAAGGCATTTTTGGTTGCTTGGAATTCCGCGTATATCCATTGGTCCCTTTTCTCAAATTCCGCCGTGAGAGCAGCGTCTCGCTTTGCAAATTCTACTCTGATCGTTTCTGTGACTTGTTTCATGAATTGCATTAGTGTTCCATTCAGTAGTTTCATGTCCTGTTGTTTGTCGTTTAGTTGTTCGAATTTGGTCTCAAGCTCCGACTCTTTGGTACGTTTCTTTTTTGAAGGGGGTTTTTCAACCTTCTCTGTCTCAACCTCTCTATCCTGCTACACTTGCATAGGCGCCATTGCCTTTTCCTGTTGCGGTTTGTTTTCCTCGGGTTGTTTAGCTGTCGTTTCTAGCATTTTGATCCGCTCTTCTTGCTTCTTAATATAATCAGTTAAAGTCTTAATCTGATCTGCCTGCTGTTTAATAAGTTCTTTTAATTCTTTAACTGTCTCGGAGTCCTGGGAAACTTTAGCTGGCCAGCTCACCTTTGCAGCTTGCTCCTTGCGTGGCTGTTGCTGTCCGGTTTGTAGCCGGGGGAACGACTCTGACCGAAACCTCGTTCTGCTGCCGGATCTATCACGGGAGCGGCTGTTCCTTCGGTCTTCTTGCTTCGCTTCTTCAGCCTCCTGTTTAGCTTCCCATTGGCGTTTCTTGACAATATAAGGGGTGCGAAAGAGATTTTTGCACCTCTTGTCCCCGGTGTAGTGTTCTTTGCCACATAGTTGGCACTGCGGTGTACATTGGTGCCCCTCGGGGGGCGATGTCATGCCACAGCCGCGGCACTTAGTCACCTCACTGTCGCAGACGTCCGAGCGGTGGCCAAGTCCTCCGCACTTGTAACAGACCTCATAGCGTTTCTTGTATAGAAAGCACTTGAAAGTGATTCCGCTCAAGACTACTCTGCGTGGTACTTTCTCTTCTTCAAAGGTGATTAGGAAAGATTTAGTCTTCCCCATTCTTCGTGCATCTATGACTAGAGGGTTGAATCCGTTAATGTTCAGTCCTTCTAGTACATACTTGTGTGTGTATTCCACATCAATTCCATGGATGACTCCCCTGCCGCAACTCTCTGGTGCGTTCATGTAGGTGGTCACACCGCGTTCCTTGTCTCCGATCTTGACAGTTTCAAGTTTCTCCACCTTCCTCGCGTGTTCGTAGCTAGGCGAGTGGTAGGTAATCGTTCCTTGCTTGGCGTTTATAGCTAGTCTGTCCTTCAGTGCCTCCTCGTCCTTGATTCCGGCGTTCTCCCTGATGGCCGCCGCAATTCTCATCTCGGTGGTGCTCTTCAGCATTGTGAGTCCTTCTTTGGGACGCAGAACTACTTTCCATCCGGTCGCTGGAAGTCTCGGGAGGTCTGAGGCTATTGAACGTTCAGCGAGTTTCCGTCCCGCCTCTCTGTAGGCTCTCGTGTCGCTGCCGTCGGTCGTCGCAACAGTGGCGGCGTTCGCTGCCGCCGCGTCTCCGGCACCATGTTGTTGTCCTAGGTGGCGTTCGTTGTTCTCCAATTTTGCGCTCGCTTCTTCAGTCGCATAATCCATTCTTCTTTTTCGGTTTCTTTGGGGTCGATGTCGGTTCCTACCACCGCCACTTCCGTCGTCATCGTGGAGCCGGGCGCGGTCGGCGATGGCGGGAGCTCGCCGGTCGCCGCCTTCCCGGTCGAAGTAGGCCTATCGTAGCGTGTAGCGCTGGCGAACTTGGAGTGACGATATAGGCTTTAAAGATGCACTTACAGGCAGAAATGTCGTATCCTCGGGTTGCTTGCACCTTAGGAAACAGGTTTCAAGGACATTTACGGTCAACGTAGGAAAAAATCCGCCATGAAATCACTGATTTCGCGGAGGCGACGTGAAACGCGTCCGTACTCGTCGACGCCCCCTGGCGGTCCCCCAAGCTGAGGGTAAAATGTTTTATGAAGAACGCCTGAGAAATTTGGATGATAACAGGTGGGCAGCTAAGGTATCTAAATACCTTTACAGAAAGAGCGTAGACACTAAATGACGGAAAAGACCTAGGAAACTAGCCAGTATGGCTGGACGCAAAGAGCATTAAACAAGTAAAAAAAAAACGCGGAAGGTAAAATTGGATTAATTCACTGTAAAAGAAGCACAGTCTACGACTACATTGATACTGGAAAAGGCAGATCAGGAAGCAATAGTTCTATGATAACTCGAGGCAGTGTCCTATTCTTTGAGCTAGATCAGGGCGTCTTAGAACGCGCAGCTGCAAAAAGAAATTTCACGAAGAAGATGGCACACGTGCTCAGTGTGATAAATCAAAGCTTTGTAGGGGGCTAGTTTGTCGTACATACTGAGACTGGGGAGCGCTACAATCAAGACAAGAGGACAACGCCACATAAGAACACCACGAGACACGAGCGCACCGTGTCTCGTGGTGTTCTTTTGTGGTGTTGTCCCCTTGTCTTGATTGTAGTGGTTCCGAGTCTCAGTGTGATAAATCTGTAGAAACAATTGAACACCTAGTACTCGTCTGTGATGGTATCCATCCGGATGTCGATGCAGGCAAAGTGAGACTCCCTGAGGCCCTAGGGTTTAGAGACAACAATGGTCATGTAAATAAATCTGTGGTGAAAGTTAGCAAAAAGGGATTGAGTGATTCGTGGCTAAAAAGCACAGAGCTGATGCAAGGTTAGAAGTGTAGTACTAAGAATGCATTTAAGGGCACAGGGTCAGCCCTATACTTCCCATGCATTTTAGGCCATGTTGAGGTACATGTTTCTCACTAACTAATAACAATAGCCTAATAATACATATATCATTGTTTGCCAAATTTTGTGCTCTTTTCACTGAACTAGAATATTTGAAATGTGGTGAAAATTCGATTTTTAATAAAATTTCTTCCGGTAGTACACAAATCTGGCCTTTCTTTGCGCATTTCAAAATTCATAACAGAATAACTGCTCAGTGAAGTTGCTTAATTCTAGTTCAGTATTTGGCAACACTTATGTAGATGATTGCAAATAAAAATCAGCCGTCTGTCTTGAAAGGCATTGGAAATAATGGTACCTTTGTAAGAAAAACACTGTTTTGAGATAATAGAGCGTAAAGAGAAAAAAGATGTGAAAAACCATTTTTTATTCGCAGAAACGCCTCCATAGTAATTGGTTTAATAGTCCCCTGCTTCGTAGTCACTGTCGCCGTCATTTTTTCGCTTTTCGGCTTGTCGTTTTGACTGTCGGGCCTCTTTTGTAAGCTGTCGTGCTGCTCGGTCCACAAAGTACATGCTTCATATTTGAACAGCGCAATAAAACAACGGGACACAACGAAGAAAGGACACCACAAGCGCTGACTCGCAACTAGATTTTAATTCACGTCCAAGCATCTTAAATACTAAGAACGCCAAACACAAACAAGAGGGAAAAACCATAAGAAAAACGACACAAAGCTGCTAATCATGCCCACAAAGGTGACAATCAGCACGAGCGCGAGACTACACATCTTGGCCGGATAAAAACATCATCTCTTTATCAGTTAGTGTGACAGAAGGATCACTAATACAGCTATCAGGTTCCAAGCGGATGTGAAAAGCCTCCAAAATTTCCCGCGTTAGGCTGTCATTATGTTTTCCTAGGATGACGGTGTTAGACGCGGGAAATTTTGGAGGCTTTTCACATCCGCTTGGAACCTGATAGCTGTATTAGTGATCCTTCTGTCACACTAACTGATAAAGAGATGATGTTTTTATCCGGCCAAGATGTGTAGTCTCGCGCTCGTGCTGATTGTCACCTTTGTGGGCATGATTAGCAGCTTTGTGTCGTTTTTCTTTTGGTTTTTCCCTCTTGTTTGTGTTTGGCGTTCTTAGTATTTAAGATGCTTGGACGTGAATTAAAATCTAGTTGCGAGTCAGCGCTTGTGGTGTCCTTTCTTCGTTGTGTCCCGTTGTTTTATTGCGCTGTTCAAATATGAATCAATACCAACTCGCCCAGTTCGCAGCTTTAATGAAAGTACATGCACTTATGGTTAGCTTCCCTCAGCCACTTGATGGTGTTGCTCCCTGGGTTCAATCCACACGCCTTCAAAACGTTGGCCCGTGCGATGCTACCATCATTAAATGAAAGAACAGTATCCAGTGTTGCCATCCGTAGGGTCCGAAGCCTAACAAACACATTCTTTGGCGCGCGTTCCCAAACAACATGGTTGAACGACTCATTTGCATTTTGAGTTCGCCCATGCAGGCACTTCTCTAGGAGCTCAGCCTTCGATAGCTCCCTATAAATGGGTTTGATAGCCTCCAAGACAGATGCAGGCAAACTCTCCTTGTGGAAAAATGGCTTGCCCTCTGACTTCTGTTGAAGGCACACCACGTATCAGGTCCCTTTGGGCAAAGTCCATGGCATGGGTCATCGTCTGTGGCCGATAAGTGGAAGAAGGTTGCCCAAACGGCCTTTCGCATTTCATCCAGGTTTCCTACATTTCTTCTGATGGCCAAACCATAGTACGTCTGGAGCTTGTCTATTACTGCATCAGTCAGTCGGCCTCGGCCCGAGAGGCTCTTTCCATCAGAGAGTTTTCCTGCTTTGTTTCCTTTTTTTAGCCTTCGTAACCTTGTGCCCATCCTTTTTTGCACGTGCCCTATGCACTCAACCTTGGATATTTCAACGGAATCACCATATGGCATTTGTGCCTTCACAGCCATAAAAGCCTTGCTGTCACCATCCCCAAGGTATTTGACGTATCGAACGCCGTGAAGCTCCTCACTCCTGCCGAAAATTTTCAGTGCTCCTGCGACTTCCATTCCACCGCTGGTGCCTTGGTAGTTGCTTTGGCACACCTCTCTATGAAGGGGGTCACTGTTTGTACCCTTGATGCTGCACTTTGGACAACGTTTAGACAAAACCTCCACATCCAGCACTTTCCCAGAGTCTACACTGGTCGCAGAGACTATGCCGTTATTGGAAGTATGGCCTCGCTTCTGCCAGCTTCCATCAAGAGCAACTGCGATGTCTTTATCCCCCTCATTCAGCTGCACAGCTTCGTCAGCTGCCCTTTTCATCGACTCCTGAGCAGCAGCTTCGATGTGACCTAGAAGCTCTTGATTGTACTTCGCAAACTTTGTCGGCGGCTTAGGAAGGTTTAGCATAGCACAGAGTATATTTCCTGCAGCCATTCCCTTACCAATGGACCTCAAGGCATACACTAACCTGAGGTTGGCTTCATAGAGGCCAGAAGTAGTTTTCTTTGACGTCTCAAATCGTTGTGCGGCACTACACACTTCACAGTTCAAACTGTAAACGCTTGCAACACCTACCCGTTTTGTCACAATTTCGATGAGCTCAACACTTCCACCGCACTCTCTGCACACACAAATCTGTGTAATTGCGGCACAAATGCCGTCCATGTCCATTAAGGCATATTGGCTGCTGCTCTGTAGCACATCCTCTTCCTGGAAGCACAGAGAAAATCTTGAAAGCTTCGATGTCGAGGAGCTGGCGCGTTCGGCGTTCGGGATCTCATTCGGTCGTGGACATCCTTTTGCTTTTTCACGATGAGCGTAGCGGTTGCCGTGAAATTCACGCCTGACGAAGGCCTTCTTTGCCCTGGGCATCTCAACTTATCAGCAGCAACCAACACCGGCACAATTTACAATACTGATCGAAAGGGATAGCACTCGGACGCAGCTGCATGAAGGTTGCAGAAACGTGAAAAAAACGTGCAAAGCGTCTCAGGATTGTCTTGGCTAAAAAAGAGGAGCTGTACAATAGTTGCCAGACAATTTTTTATATGTAGCTGATTTTAGACAAGTTTTGAAATCGGGTGGTGGACGTTTTGGTTGAAAAAATTGACGTTTATCCTGAAAGGGGGGGTGGCCGCTCACTACTTGGTTTCGGAAAAAGCGTTTTTCAGCCGTAAATATGGCTTTCTGAGGAAAGTGCGATCATGGAACATGTGTAGAAAGAATTGAACTTCTAAAATTCCAAAAGAAAAAAAAACGATTTTTTTTCTAATTTTACGTTACCCTGTGCCCTTAAAGAAAATGGCGATGTTTAAGGCATCTCAATAAAAAAAATTTAAAAATTCGATCATGGTAGCAACTGCCACCACTGCATTTTGAAAGGGATGCCCCAATCCATCCATCCGTCCGTCATGCATTACGGAATTTTGCCCCATCTCCACATTCAGCCTACCTCAAACCAAGTGACATCTTTCCCGTCTCTCGTAAGGAGAGCATAATGCGCGGAAAACATTTTCGGGACGACGGTGATGTTATTCCTCAAGTGGCACTCTTCCTGAACTCTGAAAAGCAGGAGTTCTACAGCGATGGTCTTCGGGAGCTCGTTCATCGTTGGCAGAAGTGCGTGGCATTGGGAGGAGATCATCATCAGCCTGATGACCCCCAATGCAGGGCAAAAGGCCTCTTTAATATGTGTCTAATTAACCCTCTCCTTTGCCAGCTGCGGCCACCGTATGTCCAAAAACTTCTGACGCCCACCTAACCTTCTGCCGCCCCCTGCTACGCTTGCCTTCTCTTGGAATGCGCTCCGTTACCCTTAAGGACCAGCGCTTATCTTGGCTTCGCACTACATGCCCTGCTCAAGCCCATTTCTTCCTCTTGATTTTGACTAAGATGTCATTAACCCGCGTACCTTCCCTCACCTACTCCGCCCGCTCTTGGTCTCTTAACGTTACTCCTATAATTTTTATTTTCATAGCTCGCTGTGTTCTCAACGTAAGCTGGACACTTTTCGCTAGCCTTTACGTTTCCGCCCCGTAGGTGAGTACCGGCAACATACATCTGTTGTATACTTTTTTCTTGAAGGGTATTGATAAATTGCCATTCTTGATCTGAGAGAACCTGCCAAATGCGCTCCACCTCATTCTTATTCTTCGGGTTATTTCTATCTCGTGATCAGGACCAGCGGCCACTACCTGCACTCAGTAAACGTATTCCCTTACCACTTCCGGCACCTCCTATCAATTGTGAACTGTGGTTCTCTTGCTAGACTGTTGAACATTACTTTGGTTTTCTCATGGTTACTTTTAGACCCACCATTCTGCTGTGCGTGTCCAACAGATTGATCATACTCGGTCGTTAATCTCCGGAGTGACTCAGCAAGGCAATATCATGAGCGCATCACAGATTATTTAGATATTCTCCAAATCAGGCCTCAAAATACCTCCTGCAAACAAGTTGTGAATAGCATTGCTGAAATCGTGTCTTCCTGCCTGACGCCTTTCCTTATTGGAGGTTTATTACTGACGGTATGGAGGACTATGGAAGCTGTGCAGTTGCTATAGATATCTTCCACTATTTTCATACACAATGTGGACCAGCGTTCTTGACATAGTATGTCTGTCCAGTGGTTTGCAACCGGCTTGTGCTCATTATCTTCACTCCCTGCAAGTTCGATGTGCAGCCATTACAAGTGAGATAGTGCTCAACAAGAGTGGCACCCTCATCGTTCTTAATATCTTTTCGCATGCTCGCTCAACCCGTCGTTGATGTAGGATTTGCCACATGACAGTGGGACTTCATAGACGACGACCATGGCACATTCCACAAATCGCTTCGCATGACTCTTTTTACAGCCGGCCTTTTTGCGTCCACCATGTTGATGCGTCGGCTGAGCGGGCCAGGCTTTCTAGGGACTGAAAAAAGACCACGGGCACGTTGTACCGGTTAGCCACTTTTTTGAGACCATGTCCGATTTTGTGAATGTAAGGCAGCCCGTCCGGCCATAATTTACCCTGCGGGGTTTCAGAAGATTCCTTGTTGGTGCCAGGCTTTATCTTCTTGAGTAGCGTTTCAGCCGCTGCCTTAACAACCGTTCCAAGGTAGGTGGTTTGGTTTGGTTTATGGGGGTTAACGTCCCAAAGCGGTTCAGGCTATGAGGGACACCGTAGTGAAGGGCTCCGGAAATTTCGACCACCTGAGGCTCTTTAACGTGCACTGACATCACACATTACACGAGCCTCTAGAATTTCACCTCCATCGAAATTCGACCGCCGCGGCCAGGATCGAACCCGCGTCTTTCGGGTCAGCAATCGAGCGCCGTAACCACTGAGCTACAGCGGCGGCTCCAAGGTAGCTAGCTGCATCAAGCCTTGCTAATTGGTTATTGAAACTACCTTGCATGTCATGTACACAGGACTTCCTCAGAGCAGATTCGAGACAGAGGTTAGCAATGCCCCTTTTTACTAATTTCGAGTGCGAAGAATTATAGGGCAGAAGTTACTTTTGTGCTGGACAGGAATACGCCCAGCATACGCGCTCATCCAAAAACCTGATAGAGATCTAAAGAACTGCAGGGTGCCTCCAACCGGGAGCTCATAGGTAAAAGTGAGGCCTTTACAGTGCTGATCAAAAACTTTACACTCAATCGCGTATCCTCATTCAAAAGGGCGCAAGTTTTGTTTACAACAATTAAAAAATCATCCATGTGTGGGAACACTGTCATTCTTAGAATGCTTAAAGATATCGTGTAAAGTGCGATCAATAGTTGCTAAAAAGATAATACACAACACGGGGGCGACACAGCATTCAATAAACTCAACAGTCAATGTCAAAAACGATAAAAGTACTACAAAGGTAAAATTCGAAAATCCCCCCAAAATTTTCAGTCATTCCCAAGGCATTCTGGAAAAAAAAGGTACAGTTATGATTAATACAGGCTTTGACTGCGGCAAACAATTCTCGATGCGCAACGAAGTAAAAGAGGTCTTCCACATCGATAGGAAAGCCGTAACCTGCATCTTTATTGTCCTTGAGGAATTGAACAACGTCTGTCGAAATTTTACTGAGAAAAGGGCCCAAAATAATGAGGCGATTCAAAACTTTTCTCAAGACTCTGCTGAAACATTTCTACCACGTGCCTCTTTCACTCAAAATTGCACGAAACGGAACGTGAAGTTTATGTGTCTTGTGTCTTCTCTGTGTCTTCTTTGGCCTAGAGCCGTTGCGCTGTTCTATGAATATGTCCCAACTGCTGTACCAACCAATCCAACATTTTACACTTCTGAAGTACCCTCTCTAGCTTTACAAGAAAAGAAAATGGCGTATCTGGACAGGTGCATGTCGTTTTCACAGTAACTGTTGACGTAGTTTTTTTTGTTTTTGTTGCTCTAACATGTTCTCGCGTGCTTTTCTCAGCATATATTATGTGTTTTTCAATAATAAAAAAACACAGTCGTCAGTCATCCCCTAATTCATCTATTTTTCCGTATCATTCGTTTTTGTTGCGCTAAATCTGCAAGGTGTAAGTTTACTCTCCCAATACTCCACAACGCTATATCTCCCTAGTGAGCGTTTGTCATTTGAACAATGTATACGAGACTTAGTTCAGCCATACACTTAGCGCAGATGGTATTGATAGCATTAAAATAAAACCTATTAAATAAGTTACCGACCGTGGATCTCCTGCATTACATAAACCTTTAATCTCGCTATAAGTGAAGGCCCCTTTCCTCGAATCATGCAATTAACGCGAGTCACTGCTGTCTTTAAAACAGGTAATAAAAAAAGCTTAAGAAACTGAAGAACTTAAGCGAACGCCGCCGTCGTAACGGTCACTGGTGTCTCTTGAGCAGGGCGAAATGACGCGGTCTTGACAGTTTACAGTAAATTACATTACAAGAGTCCTTAACATCTGCGCCACTAGGGAGCGGGTCATGCTATGTGCGTTTTTGTGTTTTGTTTCAGTGTATTGTGGTGTTTTCTTTTTTGTTCTTTTCTTGTTTTCCGTGTTGTCATTATTTTCCACTTGTGCTCGAACTTCTGGCTTCCGCAGAAGGAAACCTTTCTTGCTTAAGTCTTTTCGGCGAAAATCCAACCCTCTCAGCCTCTGCTACATATCTGTTACATTTGTATTTTAACTTTTTTCAACTTGTTTTACAACCCTGCTCCTCTCCCCTTTGTGGACGCCGACACTCTTGTCTTCTACTCCATGATGTGTGTGTATGTTTTTATCCGCAAAGAAAAGAGAGAGTGCATCCTCCCACTCTGCATTTAGGTCCGTAAATACGCACATCTCTCTATTCATTCGACTTAAAACCCTAATGAAGGACGGTCCACCGTCAGGAACCGTTAATCGTTCCAGTTGTGACCTTTTCACTATATATATATATATATATATATATATATATATAAGAAAGCGTGCTCATGCAACCAGATGACATTATTTCTTGCGCACCTTCTGAAGCTCATACTTGCGAGAAACTGTGTGGCCCTCGCATAGTTGTCTTTTACCAACGATGTTTTAATGCAATAGACTTAAAAGCCTCATCGGAGAAAAAGCCGGTTGTGTCCAGCGTCATCTGTCATAAAAATCGCTGATTGGTCGATTGGGTGTGTGACATCATGAGACCACGTGACACGGCCCATTTGGCAAGTGCGCTGGCCATGAGACGTGGTCGAACACATGGGCGAGCTCGGGGTCAGTTGGCATGTGCACTTATTTGTCTGCAGACGTGTTTAGACAGCTCCGCGCATCAGTTTCGAATGGAGCGAGACTCAACGCCGCGTGTGTCTGCTGTAGGGAAAATTTACGCAAGCGGAGAAGGTGACCATGGAAGTATGACGCAGAAAGTGGTGTACCGGCAGCGAGCACTAATGACGGAGGAGATATCGCTTTCTCTACCCGTAATGAAACTGTCCGCTTATTTTTTATGATTTATCTTAAGCCGAAGCGATTAGTTTTGCCTTTTTTTCCTTCACAACCCATTTCTTAAAGGTTGACTCCTCAGACTCGACGTGTTTCCGTCAGCTCGTTGCCAAATTCATATATTTGGAGCGCAGCAGAATATTAAATATCGGTCGCCTGTCAACAACCTTTCGCGGAAGTTTCGTTCGGGGAAGGGGGCTGGAAACATTGCGAAAAAGGCGTCATAACTGACGGCCTGTTCGATGGAGGTTCAACACTGATCGAGTTTCGGCGCAACGCAGACAACACGATCCGAGGCGTCATCATCAAGGAACTGCACCGGGCTCACGAGACGTTCGTCAAGTACGTCTCGAGCAACCTGACGGGCGTCAACATCTCCATCGAGCTCCTCAAGGCAAGTGGCGCCATGGGCGTGAAGCCGCTGCTGATGCGGAGAAGCGTGGTGAACCACGTGGTGCGGAGAAGCTGCCGGCGGCGCGGCGCCGTGGTTAGTCACGTGGTGCGCTTTCCAGAGGATGCGCAGACCGGCGAGGCGCGAGCGGCGGCGGGTCCCGCGCGCCAGCTGTGCGCTGTGTGACGTCACTGCTCCTCGCGCATGCGCAGCACGGCTCTCCGGGAGCCATGCGAAACTGCTCAACCTCGGCAAGTGTAGCTTACGCTACAGAAAAAACAACAAAAAACCGCGTGACCCGGGCGTTACGTTTATGGATTCCCTTCTCGTGTCTTGGCCTCTTGGTTCGTTTATAGCACCTTGAGCACAGTTTATTATAGGAAAATTAGTTATTCGCTCCACCATGAAAGAAGCCCCGCAGAGAGAAGTGTCTGTGTGGGCTTCAATCCCTTACCAAGCTTTACAAAAGGAGCGGCATCCATCACCTGTGATGCCTCCAAAAATGAAGAGCCAGTGCAGTCCTTAAAACAATTTTTATTTCATTTTGTTAGGCTGCATTTTCCAGGCTAAATAATTAGATTGCCACGAGGTGTCTAGCGAATCTGAAGAACAGGAAGCGGAGGCGTGCAAGAAGGAGCTCGGTATCTTCGCGCTCGCGCGCCGGGCTTAAAGATGGAATCTGAGCGCCTCTTTTTACCGCGGGAACTCGACCTAAGCGCTTCGAGCATTCTTAGAAACATCGAATTTTTGTCCTGTGTGGTCGATTTCCCTGTTAATGGGATGAAACGCCCCGGCTCCCCTCTTTCTTTTTGGAGTGGCATCCGAGAGATAGGAGGAGTCAACCAACGTGTGCAATGGCTTTCCGCCAGTCACGTGAAAGCTTCGCTTTCGCTTTTACTTCGTATTTTAGGTTTCCGTCAATGAATAGTTTCAGTCGCAGACAACATAGCCGCAAATTAGGCCCACGGAAATAAAAATGCGCGTGAACGCCTTGCTTTTGCAGATCACTCCGCGTGTTACTGTACATGTCACTCTGCCGATGGCAGAGCGGCAAGCCGCCACGCGACTGGCTGGAAGGCACTCCACTCGTTGGTGGACACCTCCTACGCTTGGAGGTCAGTTAAAAAAGGGGGGGGGGAGCTGGGATGTTTATTCCGATTTAACATGGAGACCGGCCACACAGGACGAAATATATATATTCGCAGTTTCTAAGAATGCTTGCAACGTGTAGACCCAGTTCTCACGGTAAAAAGACTAGCTCAGAATCCTCTTTAGTGCACCCTTAAGTCGGCTGACATCTTTAAATAAAAGCTGTAACAGTGCGGTGGCATTAGGGCGGGAGGGCAGAGATGGCGTAGAGGTAGAGCGTCTGCCTCGGCTGGGGAGCGTACTTCATCGGCCACTTCGATAAGCTTTTTTTTGCCCAAAGCGACAGCGCGCTCGAGTTTCTTTGCCACTTTTAGGTGGACTTCAGGCTAAAGCTCCAAAAGCCGTTTCATTGCTGAAACCTGAGCTGGAAATAAATAAATAATTATTGCGGCCACTGGGTTTCGAGCCCACGGCCGGTGCACGAGAGCACTATGCTATCGCCGCAGTCGATCACGCCTCGTGTTAAGCTGCAAGACTCTTTCGCGCTGTGCATTGCACATCGTCGTCTTCCATTTGTGCGCGAATAGGTCAGATCAGGTTAACATTCATCGGAGTTCAACCTGAGTCTAATATCGTCGCCATACGTGTCGACGACCCAGCAAAGCCTCACTATGAGTCAACACATGGTTTCGCACGTCTACACGGTTTAAAAACGTTAAAACTCTACCTCGATCTGAGAAACCCGCGCCCGCCACGTGCCGAAAAGTGGATGGTGCCAGCACGTATAGGCCACACAAAACTCTCTTGTTCTCCGCTTGGGAGGCGAGACGTTCGTCGTGGGGAGCAGACGTGTCCGCTCGAGTTCCGCCAAAATTCGCTGGCGAATGCCGTTCTTCGAGTCTCCCCACTAAAATTTTTCAAGAATCAAACGTAGGAGCATCATAGAAACATGTGCACACCAAATTTTCGACGCTGGGCACACTTATTTTTCATTTACGAGATTTTGAAGATTTTAAGACCGAAGCACAGCTCGACTTCGGGACGCGTGCCGGTAGGTTAGGCATACCTCGGGCTTGGTTCGTTCGAGACCCCGCCCGCGACGCACCCAGAGAGGAAGTTGAGCAGCTACGATGGAGATTATAGAGGGAAGCGATGTCTCCGCCGCCGAATTATCGAACGGGCAATGGTTCGTCAGGAGGAAAAACCGAAACGTGGCCCTCGAATGCCGCCCGCCGAGCCGACCACGAGGAAAAGCTAAGCCTAATGAAGGCTAAGCCTTCCGCAGGCAAGAAGCTGGCAGAAAATCGGTCGAGAGACAGCGGGTGAAGATCCCCGGCGAAGCCAACAAGATTATTATCCGGCCCAAGGGCGGAATCAACAATACTTTGAACCTTGTCGGGAAAATGAACCTCAACAAAGTCGTCATACTGGCCGCAGGGATCGGTCCAAGGACTGCGCATGGGGATATGATTTCCCCAAACATTGCCCTGCAATCAATCCTTGTCGCTACGACGGACGGAGAAAGAACAAAAAGATACGAAGCCATCAGAGCTATAAAAATTGGAGAGAGCACGATCTATGCCACATCGTACCTCGCCATTCCCGAGAGCGGAGGCAAGAGAGTCGTCCACGATGTACCGCTCGAATGCTCGAACGAAGAACTTAAGAAAATGGCGGAGTGGAACGGAACCAACCCGCAAATCGTGGGAATAAGAAGACATGGATCGGAATTCGAGACCATCCTCATCGTATCAAAGGCTTATGATAGCGTCCTCCAGATCTCAATACTGAATAGTCTGCAGGTCATAGGCGTACAGGGCTATCTTCTGCGATTCATTCACTCATTTCTCAGTGATCGTAAATTTAGAGTGCGGTTAGGCAGTACAATGAGCTCCGAAAGGGCAGTATCGCGAGGAGTACCTCAGGGTAGTGTCCTGTCCCCAATGCTCTTTAATGTTGTCATGGCTGGTCTTCCCGCAAAAGTGCAAAAACATTGTAGGCATGTCCATATGTCGATATATGCAGACGACATTTGTCTTTGGTTAACCGGATATCAACACAAACGCTTAGCTCTGTTAGCGCGACAGGCCGTGCTTTCAGTTAAAAGTTACCTTCAAGGGGTTGACTCTCTCGGTGGAAAAATCTGGCTTCGTCCTGTTTCCAGGTAGGGGACGACGGTATGCGCGGCTGAGCATAGACCTTGATCAGTCTTGCCTTCGTCAGGTTAACCACATACGTTTTTTGGGCGTCACTATTGACTCACGTCTACAGTGGCGACGAGCTGTGGACTCGATTGTGGCTTCACTATCTTCGCGTCTCAATGTGCTTCGTAGAGTTGCTAGTGAGCAATGGGGAAACCATCCTGCTTCAATGATCAGGCTTCACGATGCCCTGGTGACAAGCCGCATAATGTACCAGCTCCCTTTAATTTCCCCCTCGGTATCGCAGCTGGAACGCCTTGAGGTTTTACACAGAATGGGACTAAGGAGGGCTCTCGGCGTTCCGCAGGCTGCTCCAAACAATGCAGTACTGTATGAGTCTCAATCGAAACCTCTTCGGCTAGCCGCTTCACAAAGACTTTGGCTGCAAATTGGCCGCCTCAGAGAGACTGTAGCCGGGAGAGCGCTTCTACAGCGCCTTCGAAAGAGATCTGAGTCCCGGGCGTACTTGGCTTTAAATACTCTTCTTTCGCTGGGTCTCGACCTTCGAGATCGACCTAAGACGTTGAAGCCACCTTGGTCCTTTCCGAGTCTCGATTGTTCCTTGACAGTTCCCCACGCTCGCGCTAAGCGGAATTCTTCTTTAGCGGCAATGCGTTCGCTCGTACTGGAACATCTTGAGACCGAATATGCCAGTCATCTTCAAATTTTTACAGACGGCTCTGTGGACAAGGTCAGAGGATCTAGTGCAGCTTCTTTTCATATTCCGTCTTTGAAGTATGATTGGTCTGTTCGTTTTACTAAAGTCGTGTCCTCCACAATGGCCGAAAGCGTTGCCATTGAGGCAGCTCTAAAGAAGCTACGGTGTTGTACGCCTCAACCTACTGTCATAATTACGGATTCAAAATCTGCCCTTCAAAGGTTAGAGTACGGGTTCCCCACTGATGCCTTGAGTCTTAGATCCCTACGTTTGGTGCAGAATCTCCATAGCAAAGGCTTCTCTATACGTTTGCAATGGGTGCCCTCGCACATAGGTGTCTTAGGCAACGAGATAGCAGACAACCTTGCCCATACAGCTCTCTCCGGGATTCCAGTACATAGAGTCCCTCATGAAGTCGAGCAAATGTTCAGAGATGTGGTGTTGTGCCACTTCAGTTCTTTGTGGAGCTCTCCTCATCAGCCATGTGTGACCAAGGGTCTCAAAAGGTACCAAGCCACTTCGCTGCACCGCGTTCGCACGGATTCTGCTCGTACGCCGGCGTGGATGTATAAGACTGTCCTAGCGTTGTCACCATTGTGATCAACGTGTGGTGTGTGTGGCGGCGGCGGCAGCAGCAGCGGCAGCAGCAGCAGCAGCGGCGGCGGCAGAGGCGGCGGCAGAGGCGGCGGCGGCGGCGGCAGCGGCGGCGGCGGCAGCAGCAGCAGCAGCAGCAGCAGCAGCAGCAGCAGCAGCAGCAGCAGCAGCAGCAGCAGCAGCAGCAGCAGCAGCAGCAGCAGCAGCAGCGGCAGCAGCAGCGGCGGCAGCAGCGGCGGCGGCAGAGGCGGCAGCAGCGGCAGCGGCAGCAGCGGCGGCGGCAGCAGCGGCGGCGGCAGCGGCGGCGGCGGCGGCGGCGGCGGCGGCGGCGGCGGCAGCGGCGGCGGCAGCGGCGGCGGCAGCGGCGGCAGCGGCGGCGGCAGCGGCGGCGGCGGCGGCGGCGGCGGCGGCGGCGGCGGCGGCGGCGGCAGCGGCGGCAGCGGCGGCAGCGGCGGCAGCGGCAGCGGCGGCAGCGGCGGCAGCGGCGGCGGCAGCGGCGGCGGCAGCGGCGGCGGCAGCGGCGGCAGCGGCGGCGGCAGCGGCGGCGGCAGCAGCGGCGGCAGCAGCGGCGGCAGCAGCGGCGGCAGCGGCAGCGGCAGCGGCAGCGGCAGCGGCAGCGGCAGCGGCAGCGGCAGCGGCGGCAGCGGC